>NC_134572.1:123521604-123576604 GCF_050947875.1 Dermacentor variabilis | reverse complement strand
ATTGATTTTCCAAGCACGTTCACAAAAACGTTTGTATTTCCTACATATACTTTCGTTTCAGCTCATGTCATCATCCTTTAATCATTGAGCAATTTCATGCCTATGTAGAAACAGGCGACAAAATAGTTTGTAGCATTTTCAGTCACGCTGAAATGTAAATAAATCCAGGCGCATAAAAAGAAAAGTCAAATCAAAGTTTATCGCGCTACGCGTACAATTGCTGGAGAATGATGCTTGCGAAATCTCTGAACGAGTTTACTTATATCCTTGCAGTTATACGTGGCCATTTCTGAGGCGGTAAGCACGTCTTTAGTGCACATCGCGGAAAGCTATACGAGACGAAGTATAGAAAGAAAGCAACGCCTACACGCAACAGGTAAAAAAAAAGGAAAAAAAATTATCACATTTTTTTAATGTTCACGCTGTATCGCAGCAAATGCCGTGAGTACGACGTTATATTTCACGACCATGCTCTAATAAGAATTGTTCGTGCACTCGTCGAACAATGTTCAAGAACTATTCGCTGTACCGTGTTATGGCGCCGGGTAACAATAGCCAGACAGTCTTCATTGTGACCCATTCGTAGCGACGCTCTCAACTATATGGCTGCCTGCCAAATGTAAAGCCTGGCGCTTGCTCCGCGGTGGATTTACAGTGTACTGAGATGGTTGGATAATTTATTCTTCCTCAAAACTGTGCCTGTAATGCAGGTTGATTTCCCCGAAGCTACCTAAACTTAAAAAGCGATCTATATTTAGGTTGAAGAGTTTGTGTTCCAAATCTTGTGACGTTTAGCCGTTCTGATTTGGCACCGATAATATATAATAATTCTAGGACTTGCACTTTATGCCTGTTGTTAAATTGTGACGCACATGCATTGCCATCGATGAATTAAAATACGGGACCGAGTGAAGGCGTGCAGGGAATGGCGCTCCCAATGCTTACATTTTGGATAGCTGAAAACATCGCGCAAGTGTTCAGTCCCATCTATATCTTCGCGCCAGCCTAATCTCAAGAGTTCGCGTTCGCCTCACGGAGCGGTGAATGCTGGAGACGCAGTCACGGCCTGCTTAGCTCTAGTTCTCGATTAGAGGTCGTGCAGGAAATTTTCGACTCAAGCTACGTTTAATTATTATTTTTTTTCAGCTTATTTTCTCTGCTGGCAAAACGCCGTGCTATTATGACGGTGAGGTCGGGGCGAACGCACCTTGCACGATGAGCCGGATGTGCGTCTCGTCCTGCCCGTAGTCGTTGGCCACTTCGCACACGTATATGCCCGAGTGCTCCCGCTGTGCTCCGGGCAGCGACATGGTGGACAGAAGCCCGCCCGGCAGAGACTTGTTCTTCACGCGAGAGCCTCTCCTGTGGGGGGGAGTTAGCGAGCCGGTGTTGAGGCAACGGACACGATGGCAAATGAAGACGCACTGGGATCTTACGTGCATTCGAAGAGAGAGAGAGAGAGAGAGAAGAAAGAGGAAGCCTTTTCTGTGGCTGTTTGTACCTATTTCCCTATCTACGATCATAATCATCGTATGCTATTTGTAACGCACCACATAAAACTAACCGGGGTCATACTGTAGCGAAGTGACGCAGCCGTGAGATATCTGACGCATCAACTCACCAGGGAGACGGAAGAAGAATGGGGATGAGCTCTGGCAGGGAAGGTCCAAATTCGCAGGTACGACGACGAGAGTAGCATTTGAACAACTAGATTTATTCCCTTGGCATTTGCCGTAAGTTTAAACTGTACAAAAATATTTACAAATAGAACGATGTCATACCCGTCGTCGTCGGCCTGCCTGACCGGCCCGGTCTCCCCTGGTGTAGTTGCGCCGTGTCTGCTGCGGTCTACTTGCTCACCCTAAACTACCCCAAACTATTCCTTAAATAAGTTTCCCCAGCATCCAAGAGACACTTTTCTCCACCAATGGGCTACTTCGTTACTCCCACCAATCAGGCAAGCCGACATCATCCAATAAGCGGCAGAGTTCAAGGGGTCAAGAAATGGTCGCGTCAACACTCCGTACACAAAAGCACTCTGACCATAACTAATTGGCCTTTGACAGCCGAGCGTGAGAAGACGACGCGACATGTGCAGGTGTGACGTCAGGTGCGGCGGGGGCGGCGGCCGCGCGGCAGCACTGTCCGCGGCGCCGTCGAGGTACAAAGGTTTGCCCCGCGTCAAGGACCCCACAAAATTCCCCGAAAGACAGCAAAGAAGGCCGCGTTACATTGTCTTCGCGACACCTCCCCCCTACGAAAAAGAGTGTCCCACTCGTCACAAAGCACTACTACAAAACCAAATTAACAATTTAAACACGTACAAATTAAACACGTACATTTGGGGATTCATATAAAAACTGAAGTAACCGTAAGAAAAATGGAACATCACATAAAACAAAGCACCAAACACGTTTTAACAAAATGGAAACAAAGTGGACAAGAAAAGTAACACCAAAGTTCATTCGCGCGCGCTACACAAGAAAATTAACAATGAAGATTATTCGCTTGAGCTGTAATACACATTAATGTCTGAGTCATACGAAGCGATGGTTCGAGGCTCAGCCTCCCTATGAAATGTCCTCCAGTTGGAGTAAAGTTCAGTCCCGTGCGGTTTCTTGGCTTGTCCTCGATCACTAGTCGACATCTCACACACACGATTACACGTGGCATGCCTCCGGTCACCACAACTACATTGACGCACAACGCGACGAACACAACACATTTTCTTTTTCTTTGGACGTTCGTTATCAGATTTGCCGTCTGCGTCGTCATCATCGGAGCACTCCCTGACGTGGCACGGTCCTAATCGCGCAACATTAAAAGCGTCGCGTTTGTTGCCGGTTTGGTCGGCTAGAATCTGAGCAGAGTCCATTTGGTGGGCCGCTTTCTTGGCATCCTCGGTTCCGCGTTGAGTTCCTTGGCCCACCTGAAGTGGTGGCTCATTTTTGAAGGTCACAAAGGGGGCGATACTGGCTGGCTTCCTGGGGGCGAGTGGCTCTTTCTGGCAGTCAGAGCAGGAGAGGACATACTTGGTGACGTGGCAAAACATCTTTGGCCAGAAATAGCGGCGGCGAACTTTCTCCCATGTGCGCTTGACACCGAGGTGGCCTGCCGTGATGTCGTCATGGCAGTGCCTCAGAACCTCCGATCTCAAACACTTGGGGACAACGAGTGCTGCGCGATCTTCTTGAAAGCCTTTCGCTCTTCTGTACAATACACCGTCGACCAGCCGAAAGCTCCGTGCCGTTCTTTTCATTTTTCTGACAACGGGCGCACTCGGCTGCTCTAGGTGCTGTATTATTTCTTGCAACCAGGAATCCTCTCTTTGCTTTTCGCCGATGTCCACATGATCCAGCACGAGCAACGGTAAGGGATTTTCGTCGCTTGCTGGCGCGGAATCATGCGGCAGTCGGGGAAGCGTGCGGGAGTTGCCTTGCTCAAAGTTAGAGCGCTGCTCCTTCCCCTGGGGTCCATTTTCCTGGAGCCATTGCCGGCACTGGGGCGCAAAGTGGCCGATGCGGTCGCATAGCTGGCAGCGTGGTCGCTCGTCGTCGTCACGGGTATTTCCCGCTGGCCAAGGCACTGGAGGACGACGCACATCTTGTTCGATACCTTTTAGGCGGTCAAATAATGAGGCTATAGAGTCCGCGATCGTCCTCAAGTCCCTGTCGCGGTCGGTGGCCTCTCGCGGGCAGTGACGCTCTGCCGCAGCGCAGGTGGCGAGACATGTTGGAGGCGGCTGCACTGTTGCTCCAGCGGGTGTCACTCCGGCGGCAGGTGCCGAGGCGAGTGGGTAGCACGACTGCTGGCCGGCAGAGAAATAGGTGCCGGTCACTTCTATCAAAAAAGCTGCCCAATCAATTCGGCGTAAAATTTCGAGGAAAGCAGAGCAGCTGTCCGGGTTTGCAATGAGAATTTTTTCCAGCACGTCCGGACGCAATCCGCGCATGAGGTGCCGCATCCGCTCCTCTTCCGTCATAGATGGATTGGCTCTGGCGCACAGCTGCACAACGTCATAATAATAATCTTCGTGAGATTCTGATGGCAGCTGCGTTCGGTTTTGGAGCCGCAAATATGCGATCTCAACTGAGTGGCGACTTGTAAAAGACGTTTTTAAAAGCGTCGTCCACTCTTTCCATGTATTAGGGGCACCCGTTAAAATTTGCGTGGTGTGCCACTTCTTTGCATTGCCCTCTAATGCCAAATATAAAAATTTTACTTTCGTCCCTTCATCCCAGTTGTTGAGGGAGGCTACGTATTCGTAGCAAAGCAGCCACTCGCATATTGACTCTTCGGGCGTGCCTCTAAAGACTGGCGGTCCGATGAAAGGTTCCGCTTGAGGGATGGGCATGGTAGCGAGGACAGTAGGGGGTTCGGTCATGGTCGAGCTGTTAGAGCTAGGTTCTTCGGGTTTGTTGCCACGGCCGATGATATTTGAGCGTGGACTTCGGTACCCAGCACACTCCACCACTTTGTAGCGAAGTGACGCAGCCGTGAGATATCTGACGCATCAACTCACCAGGGAGACGGAAGAAGAATGGGGATGAGCTCTGGCAGGGAAGGTCCAAATTCGCAGGTACGACGACGAGAGTAGCATTTGAACAACTAGATTTATTCCCTTGGCATTTGCCGTAAGTTTAAACTGTACAAAAATATTTACAAATAGAACGATGTCATACCCGTCGTCGTCGGCCTGCCTGACCGGCCCGGTCTCCCCTGGTGTAGTTGCGCCGTGTCTGCTGCGGTCTACTTGCTCACCCTAAACTACCCCAAACTATTCCTTAAATAAGTTTCCCCAGCATCCAAGAGACACTTTTCTCCACCAATGGGCTACTTCGTTACTCCCACCAATCAGGCAAGCCGACATCATCCAATAAGCGGCAGAGTTCAAGGGGTCAAGAAATGGTCGCGTCAACACTCCGTACACAAAAGCACTCTGACCATAACTAATTGGCCTTTGACAGCCGAGCGTGAGAAGACGACGCGACATGTGCAGGTGTGACGTCAGGTGCGGCGGGGGCGGCGGCCGCGCGGCAGCACTGTCCGCGGCGCCGTCGAGGTACAAAGGTTTGCCCCGCGTCAAGGACCCCACAAAATTCCCCGAAAGACAGCAAAGAAGGCCGCGTTACATTGTCTTCGCGACAATACGATAAGCGCGAAGAATAAGAAGATCCGAGATGCTCCAGTTTTTTTTTTTCCATCGCAACTACAAAAGACAAACAGACCATGGGGCCAGATAAGGTACATACTAAATGTAGAAAATATAAGGAAGAGAGTAATGAAAGTGGGAGAGAAGCCAATCTACCGCAGACGGTAGCCGGATCCACAGCTTCCGCATTACGCCATCGTGTGTTTTGCCATTTATACGCTTTCCGTGTGCATTCACGGGACTCATTGTCGGTTTTCTATTTATGATTGTAACGTGCCATGCAACGGAAGTTGCGCTAGCACCAGCGAATACGTATATACCACCAAACACCAGACGTGCTCCGGCTATATTAAGGCGAGAAAGGCAGTCTGTTTGGCCGCTCGACACGAACTCACATGTACAGGCAGTATAGATCGAGTTGGCTTGTCGAGTCGAGATATTCCCGTAAGAGGAACAGGAGCAGGAGTACGGCGCCAGCTACAGGCGGATCTATCCTTGCAAATGCACGCCGACAATCGTTCCTCCCAAGTGTCTTATTTTGACTTGTATCGGGTAAACGCGTCACCTAGTTAAAAAGCAACGCGAGCAAGTCTAAAGGCCAAACTACACGTACACATGCAGCGCGCGCATACGTTTACGCACGTGGTGCGAAACAGATCCTACGCGTCGAAGGGACGGTTGTCTTCTCCAGACAAATGTAGATTCTCTGGATGCCTCGCAAAAGATATCAAACGTTGTCTATCAAGGTGAAAACAGCAAGCCAAGACGGCGCGCGCTGGCGCGCGTCTTATAGGCTGAAACCGACATTCCTCGCGGGCCGCTGCAAACGCAATGCGCGCGGGCGGGAGCTTTCGCGCGCCGGCAAGCGCGCATGTAGTTTGACCTTAACTCTACTATATCAGATCAAGGCGATTGTACGGAGCACCGGTGTAAAATGCTACCACTTCCCGAAGCTCACCCCTGTAAGAGTTGGGGTCGGGCATGAATTAAGTGGTAGCTGGCCCATGCCGTCGTCCGACTCATCCACGCTAGCAACGTTGTTGAAGGTAGGGACTTGTTCTCATCGAGAACGAGGAATACGGGATTTATTTACAATATCTACATGAAGGGTGGAGGACGTTGCATTTCATCAGTCTAGCATGACTGAAAAAGAAAGCACCATGAACAGCCGAAAACGGCTGCTTAAAAACCCTCTGTCCTCCCTAGATCTCTAGGTGAGGGAAAACTGGTTCAACCTTTGTCCAATGGGAGCGTCCAAAGTCATCGTAGTCGACACGCGTTTGAGGGGGAGGGTTCGCACACTCACTTCCACACTATGGTCTCACTGAACACACCGAGGTGATAGGGTTCTCGTAGATAGGGATTGATACGCTTAACTCAAGCAGGCACCTCTTGATCTCACAGCTGACCCCGCAGCTAGCCGCTGCGTCTGTCAATTGACTGTGACGACTTCTGGGACCCGTGAGAAAGCACCGCCAAACACCCTTTTCCAGGAGTTCACTTGCTCCAAGCAAACCGTGAAGGCGACAGCGAGTCAACCAACAATACTCCGTCCGCCGAACGTGGCTAGACATGCCGGCGCCGTTCTGTCGAGGAGGCGAATTGTTGTCTTTACAAAGCGAGTCGTCACAGCGGGCCGGGAAGGGTTCGAAGATCGCTTCTCCGAAGATCGCTACTCACGCAGGTCGATTGAAACAACTGCAGCGGGCGGTGAAAGGTTTGCAGCTCAGTACCCCTGCAGGCCGATCGTAACACCCCGCACCTACTCAGTACCTGCGACACCAAGCGATTGACGACGCTTAGCAAGTGATGCTAGATGTCACCGAATTTTCGAATATATTGGTGTACATAAGAAATCTGAGGAGGAAGCGAAACATCTCTCTGCTAAAAAGCCAGTGTCTCCGCATGGTAGCTCACGAAGCCACTCTGTGTTTCAGCCAGTCAAGGAGAGCCTCGCACTTTTCTGCAAATTCTGAGCAGTTCGATTATTGGCTCAGAAGACAGTGAAGGCACTTTTGTGCTTTCTGAGAAGCTCTGGCTTATGCGAGTGCCTTTGACTCCGTAGTGCGGTCCGTGCACGTCTCCCCCCCCCCTCACTCAGGATTTCTCTCTCTCTCTCTCCTTTGTAGTCTCCTTCTCTTTTGCCCCCAGCGTAGAGTAGCCAACCGGTTAACAATCCCTGTCTTCTTTTTTATGTCTCTCTCTCTCTCTCTCTCTCTCTCTCTATCTCTCTCTCTGTATATATATCTCTCGGGGCAGTCTAAGAATAAATACTTCTCATCACCGGGAGCATGGCAAAACTTAGCGGGCTCACGTAAGGACTAGATAATCGTGCTGAATGAGCGTCTGGTATTGGGCTGACTAGGCTGAAATCTAAATGCCCCTGACGAGTAGTGTTCCACAGTTCGCAGTCAGCAGCGACGACCAAAACGCAGCGTTCGCGTGCTGTGCTTTTTCGCAGCGACCGTAGGCTGTTGCTGCTACTTCTGCTGTCTGGGCTCACCGGAGGCGCGTCCAAGTAAGGGCTGCGTTGTAGGAATTCATCAGCCCGACTCGTGTAGACGAGAGCACGAAGTGGCAGGAACTTGGGGGCTTAGATTATCGGAAAGCTTTCTCCTTACGTACATAACAAGCAGTACTTTTCGATTCGCGGCTGCTATGAAATATGAATAATAATTAGGGCTATACCTCGTATGAGCAGCGCGAAGGTTACCTGTCAACGCATCAAATAGCTCCAAGGTTCTTGTCTAAATCAACTTGGCATAGCCTTGGCGCGCACCAGATTTGGACACAAAACGACTTCAATGAAGGTAAGAATAACGCCTTTGCACGCAACTATCGATCCCTCTTGGACGGAGAGGAAGATGTCTCAAAATGAAGTCAGGTGATCAGTCAGGAATCCCGCTGTCGGGATTTTAGGAGACTTGTGAATCCAGAAGTTCACTCGCCGCTGTTACACTACAGCAATAACAAAAAAAAAAGGAACTCGCTACCACAATTTCCCCGTTCCACATAAACTTTACTGCGATAGCAATTAAATGGACACTCCAGGCGCATTTCCGCCGTCGGCGTCGCCGTTGTGCTCCCTATAAAGTCCAAGTACGGTAACACCTCAGCCGCTCGCCCCATGTTGTGGGTGCGAGTGAAAGCATGCAAGGGTGAGCCGAGAAGGACGTGGGCTTGAGAAGGACGTGGGACACGTGGCCGTCCCCCGCCAGGTAGAGCGGGGAGGTTCTATTCCGGCGGCGTCTGCGTATGGCGCGGCTGCGCTCGGCTGCACGGGCCCTATCTTGAAAGCGATTTCCGCTGCGTAGGGTCTAGGCGAACCGAGGGCTCGTGGCTTGATGTGAGCTGCGTTCTCGCCGCTTAGTTTGCGTTGAAGCGAGGCAGCAGGAAGCGAAATTCGCTCGCTGCTGCTGCCGCTCTTCCTCACGCCAACGTTTTGGCAGCGAATGTCCGCGGTTATTGAGTGACGATGTGTTCATGTTTATCTGTGCGCGCGTGACAACATCCTTGTTAAAGTCAGCGGATGTTTACAAGTTTTAGCGGTCCGTAAACCTACTATTTTTAGTTCGTATAGCTGTCCAATAATATTCTATCGCAATCGATGTTCCGTTTCTCGGGCGAAACTGCGACATCCTTTTTGTTGTTGTTGAACACTATCATCTTAATGTCTTTATTTTACGAGTACTTCTGTGACGACGAATAATCGCCACATTTTCGTGAGCTGTAGTACGAACATAAAGGTCTCATTCCTATGTGGGTATGCTATATGGCTGAGAAGTCTTATGTTCATTTTGATTCAGTCTGAATTCCGGAGTCTCCCACTACGACGTGCCTCATAAGCAGATTGTGGTTTTGGCGCGTAAAACCCCAGAATTTATTATTCGGACTGCAGGAATTCGCGGTAACAATCGGGCGTACAATTCGTATGTGCATCGCTGAAAAAATAAAATAAAGAAAGACATCAATAACGTCTTCTTCTAACATGACTGATTCGAGGAACGGATAAATTTCTGCTTCGTGACACTACTCAGGTGAAATCTTGTAACGTAGTTGGTGACTTACCAGCAAACACTAGCCATTCCGGTAAGGCTGATTTGGTTAGCGCTGGTACAATTGAAAACTTTCGAATACAAAAGCAAATGTCAGTATTTTTAGAGCATAAAAAGAAACGCCTTGTGACCTCGAGTGGCAGTATGAACAAGATGGCGTACTACAGCGAAACGCACTCTTCTAGCAGCGGTGCATTACGACTCCGTAAAAGGCAGCGCAGGCTTGCACGTATGCAAATGCCGTTGCACGTTTCCATTTGCTACGTCAGCTTGTGCACCACTGCCTCCCTCTTTCTTCTTGAGTTTGTGCAAAATAGGGTTGTTTTTTCAAAAATAAAATTTTGTTGACAGATGCTGGCTTAGTTACCGTATGAACTTTTGCTCGTTATATGCAACATGACGGATCAGCCTTCGATGGCGACACGCACGTACAGACGCAACGTTTACAGCTAGGCAAGCTTGGCCGCAAAGCTTCCGTTTCTTTACCGCCAGCCGTGCCGTCTCTTCGAAAACGATCCCTGCCGCTGATTTGCGACGCAGCTGTCGCCAAAGCCATGTCCAGTCGAGCAAGGGCCGCCGAGCGTTACTCGTCGATACGGTTCATTTGTTCCTCGGAAGGAACTCGCCGTCTCCCTATGGGCGTTTACACGAGCAGCGTTCGTGAGAGAACCCAAGGAAAGAGAGAGAGAGAGAGAGCGTTAGCAAAAAAAAAAAAAAAATGTGACCTCTACGGGAAGCCTTTGAAAAACTGGTTGGGGCAAATTTGTTTGGTTTTAGCGAGGAGGCTGGGAAGGGGAGCGGCAGTAAGCGAGAAAGTACAGCTGGCTCGTTAGAAGTTGTTCTTCTCTAATGGACCTTCGCTTCGCCGGGCAATTTGAGACCAAAGCGCGGACATGCCCATGCTTACTGAGCGATCATTATTACGCCGGGAACACGGACCCGGGTCCGTTGTTCCGAGCGAAAAACAAGCTTTCCTCGTGGCCACTTTATCATACCGCTGTCGTCAACGCCACGGACAAGAGCGCCAGGAGGACTACTTGGCAACGGTCACTGGGAGACAACGAAACAGCATCTCCTTCCTCCCCAGCCCACCCACGTTTCCACCCGCATGCACCTTGTAGAGTTCTTTTTTCACCTCGCTTTCTTCCTTCTCGTGCACAAGTCGCACATTTTCCCCTCACTTCGGCTTTGCGGTCATCTTTCTAGGCACTTTTTTTTTTTTCGCGCTGGGAGGGAAAAGTCTGTGTCAAAGTTCTCCCTCTTAAGCGCCGCCTCCCGATCCGTATTGCCCAGGGGGCCTTTCGCTCTCTTTAATGATTGCCATGGCTCAACGAGCAGCCGGGCCGCGGCCGCGGGCGCGCAGTTGCGAACGACACTGACACGCGAAAAAATGACGCGGAACTTGGTAGCAGATGGGCATTCCTTTCTGGCCCCCTTCCGCTCTCCTCTGCCTTCCCCGATTCCCTTTCGCCTTTCCCTTTTCCTTCGCTGCTTGAGGCGCTCCCTCGTAGGGGGTGCGAGATGGTCTCCACGCGGCCGCGTTCGAGAAGATCCGCGTCCGAAAACGATCAAAACACGGGCGGGGAGAAAGTGAAAGGGGCGAGCGCGGGGGGGGGGGGGAGAACGAATGGGGAGGAGAGAAGGAGCGAGTGTGGTGGAAAGGCAACGCACAATTTGTGAGTGTCCAGTCGGCGCCCGTTGCGGCTCCAGCTGATGGTGATGGGCGCGTCGCCGGAGGCTCTGCACTCGAGGCCAACGCCGTGACCCCGCTGCACGGTCTGGTTCCGGTACGACTCGTCGAAGCGCGCTGGCACTGCGAGACACGGATAGGGGAGGAGGGAGAACTTGACGCGGGGTGGGACGACGCACGAGCGTCGTCGTGGTGTCTGTATACGAGCAAGGCGCTGGTACGAGCGATCGGGGACAGAACGAGCACCTCTGCGAGTGCCGTTTTTTTTTTTTTTTTTTGCTGTGGACACGAAGCGAGAGTAAATGCAAAACGATGCCGCGAGGAGAAGTACACTGCGGGAGATTGCCGAGAGCTCTGCTTAGGGAGCGGAACGCTGCGCAGCGTTCTCATTCGTGGTCACTACCGCGCTCTCTCTTTACGCACCATTTACTGGTTGCCGTTTCCGCATTGCAATGCTTTGTTGTTTCGTTAGGAGGAGGGTACGGAGAATCTGAAAGTTAGAGCTTGGTAGTCTATGTACGCTCAAATCTTGTTCTGTTGGCCAAGCGAAAAGACGCGGTGAAGGGATGTGCCTCGTGGCATTGAATTAAGGAGTAATCGGAGTTGGCTCTTTCATTTGCCGTCAACTCGGACAAAGGAAATGCTCCATATCGAGGAGCACACCTCTTTTTTCTGACCTTACATACGAGCGCTAAACGATGTTAACGGGACATGGCAAGGAAGATACTGTATCGATTGCGCGGGTAATTTTGTCTCGAGCTACGCTTCCGTACTGGAACCTTCAAGAACATAACAGGATTACGTCGCCAAGCCTTAATATACGATGAAGAGTTTATCAATATGCGATAAAGTGTAATTTAGACACGGAATGCCATTTTTTTCTGCTATCTAAACTATACTTACCATGGACGTTGAGCGTGATGACGGTGCTGAGTCCTGTGCCGACGCCGTTGCTGGCTTGGCACAGGTACGAACCGCGGTCCGAGACCCGCACCTGAGCCACGCGTAGCGTGCCATTCTCGAAAACTTGGTAGTCGGGGCCGCTGAGAATCTGTCGGTATTCCGTGGCGCTTGGCTCTGCGCAGTAAGGAGGCGGGCATTTGTCAAGGAAGCGTTTTGTCTTTTTTCTTTTTTTTTATTAGAAGCTGCACGAGCCCTTTAAAGGTGTCTGCATGTCCCATATGACCGCTGCTATACCGTCGTCGAAAACACAACGGACCTCAACTATGACGACATTTCCTTATCCTCGCGAGCTGGAAAGCATGGCGCCACGGTGACGCGACAATGCTGGCGTCAGCGTAGATAAATGATAAGGTCTTTTAGCTTAAATAAAGGATACTGATTTCAGTTTCGTCGGAAATCAAGATAGATACCGTGGGGAAAGTTTTCAATATACTTAAGCGGAATCGACATTTTAGAATTGTACTACCCTGTCTCTCCCCAAAAAAATGGACGATTGCCCCAAGCGTGGCTAACACTGTGACCAGCACCACTGTGACGAGCACGGTGTGAAATTGATTATTACTAGGCGACTGGTGCTCTGTAACTGTTCGTGTGCGTTGCGTATGATGAGAGTGAATGCACGAATGCAAGAATAATGCGAAATTGACGCGGGCTATAGTCGGTACATTCCGAAATTAAAACATCGCGAAGGAGACGGGCCAAATTGGAAGATACACGAACGACGAGGCGCTGAAGGTTTTCCCCGTCCTTCGCACTGTCACAATTTCGAAATGCACCAACTCCAGCACGCATCAACGCCATAGTTAAGAATAATGCGCTACAGACGGATTAATAAGCATATTAACTACGCGTAAGCTGGCATGTTCTGGCCAATGAGCAGTTCAAGAGAGTCAGCTTAAATATTTTCTGATGTCGCTAAAGTGTGCCAACAGTTACGGATATACTACGACCCGTATCAAATTAAGTGCACTCGCGGCAATTGGTGTACACTGACTCGGTTCGCTTTGAACTTTGAAACTCAAGACAAGTGGCCAAACTACGGGCATCACGTAATAAAATGATATTGTTTGCGCACCGGTTATGCCTCATGCTGCAGTGTTACGCAAGATCTGCCCACCAAGTGCTCCACCACTGCGCTCTTCGGCAGATCCTAGACGATCGCGGGGAGATCAGTCGCCTTCGTTTAGTGTAAGGACTTTTACATGAAGTCTTTCACGTCGCTTGTATCGTTTATCTATGGCTGGCATTCTACTGTGTAAACCCAAATCATTCTTACAGTTTTGTATTACACGCACATCTGAAGATTGGAACTGTCTTTCCACCTCATGGCAACAGGTACAATTCGAGAACATAACAAACTTGTGAAAGCGCTAGCTGAATTTACGTATTCTTGTGGGTTACACAATAGTTTTTATCAAGTGTCTCTAATTTTAGATAACATAATTTAATGGAAAAAATGTGTGCTTTCGCTTTGACATTCCTCATGTTCTGTTAACTCCCCCAGTATCGTTTAGCTAAGATGTATGTCTTGCGGAATATAATTATTTCCCTGCTGAGCTTCAGGAAATACTTTCTTGGAGACTTGCCGATGGCCGCGCCTCGCCTGCACCTATAAATCGATAATTTTTCACTAGATGTAATGCTACAGTTTGGGAAAGAGATTCCCATGCCAGCATATATGGTCCTTTCTTGAAATATTCTGGGAAGCTTACTGCTCCTCACGTCTGTCGTAAAATATGAGACGCAAAATCATAAGCAAACACAAGACCGACAGCTGTGAGTGAAAAATGAGCATGGTTTTTAAAATGTACAACGCCAAACACGGACCAGATGTTCACACAATTAATGACCTTGTAGTTTTTAATAAGAACTTGTTATGAATATCAAACATAAAGAGCTCCGGGATAGGTAACCATAAGTACCGTTATTAGCCTCTTTATTACGCCGCGCAGACGCACCTCAAATATGTGGAAAATGCTGCGTTAGGGAGATTTCCATAACCGACCATAAACATTTCACAAGATGTGAGAAAGATTAAGGGAAAGTGAGGAAAGACGCGGAGGAAGACGAGGAAACAATGACGATGGTGTTAAGTTCCAGAGGCAGGCAGGCCACTGCTCTGCCCCAGCGTCTTGTTGTTGTTGATTAAATTATTATACTGCGGGAAAATAGGCCGCCGAAAGGCCGGCTATGCCACACACACACACACACACACACACACACACACACACACACACACACACACACACACACACACACACACACACACACACACACACACACACACACACACACACACACACACACACACACACACACACACACACACACACACACACACACACACACACACACACACACACACACACACACACACACACACACACACACACACACACACACACACACACACACACACACACACACACACACACACACACACACACACACACACACACACACACACACACACACACACACACACACACACACACACACACACACACACACACACACACACACACACACACACACACACACACACACACACACACACACACACACACACACACACACACACACACACACACACACACACACACACACACACACACACACACACACACACACACACACACACACACACACACACACACACACACACACACACACACACACACACACACACACACACACACACACACACACACACACACACACACACACACACACACACACACACACACACACACACACACACACACACACACACACACACACACACACACACACACACACACACACACACACACACACACACACACACACACACACACACACACACACACACACACACACACACACACACACACACACACACACACACACACACACACACACACACACACACACACACACACACACACACACACACACACACACACACACACACACACACACACACACACACACACACACACACACACACACACACACACACACACACACACACACACACACACACACACACACACACACACACACACACACACACACACACACACACACAGGAAAGCAGTGAGGAAAAATAGCGGAGGTATAAATCAAAACGTAGCTCAGGTGTAGCTTGTGATACAACGTAGAGCGCGCTGTATCGGTGGCATGCGAAAGTGCCTCGTCCCACACACCCACACGCACGCACAGGCACGCACGCACGCTTACAAGCACGCTTACACGCACGCTTTGCTGGTGGGATGCTTTAACGATTCCGGTATTAACGGGCATTTACCGCGGCTCCTTAGCATTACGATGTGAAGTATTTGTAATGCGCGGCTCGCACACGAGTGCTGGGGAGATGAGTCGATAGTCTTAATTTCACAACGCCTTTAATCGAGAGGGAAGTAATAATTGATCATCGATCCTACTAAATAGTTATCCTGTTTATTACAGAGGCACGGCTAGGCCTCATCTTCCGAGGCCGAGGAAGAGCTGCGCGGGTAACTCCCAAAGGCCCGGCGATGGGAAAAAGATCGCAGGAAGAGATTGGCTGCTACTTCTAGATCGATTTATATTGAGTCTATAAGCAATGTTACACACAAGGGAGATAAGAAGAGAAAACAAGCGACAAAACGAGGTGCGCAGACGCAACAGAAAACCCACAAAATGAGTAAACGAGCGGGGAGGGTTACCGGCGCGTGGGTTGACTGCAAACCTTAAAGACGAATCGATAACGCCGCTCCACTTTGGAGCGGGAACTAATTACGCGGAACGCTGGCTTCTTTCCAATCACCGGTCGAGGCAAAATTCAGTAAAAAAAAGAAAGAAAAGCAGATAGAGAAAGAGTGGTATAGAGTGAACGATACGCGCAAAGAAAACCTCCTCCGCAAGCAGTGCATGCCGCTATTCAGGGTGTTATTTTTGTTTTGTATGTTGTATTTTTGTTTATAGTTTTATTGGTTTCATCCTTCCGTCGTCACATCTCGCTGCTCTCTCTTGCGCGTAGGATGATCCCGATACGTGCAGTCCCTCGGAAAGCAGCGACTATACGTAGCTTATTTTTATTTTGGTTTTCTCGTCAGTTTTTGGTTTTTCCCAATTTTCCTAGTGGTAGGTAGTGCATAGAATAATAGACCACTGGTCCTGCTCCTGATCAGCAGGTTCATCAGCTGCCGTGGCTGTGTTTTTTGCAGCTACGCGCGCTTTCCCCGTGTGTGGCTCTCTTTCTTTTTTTTTTTTTATCGGCGTGGATGGGTTTTAGCAATGCCGGTGTTTGGAAAATGCGGCGATCCGTTGCGGAATATGGAAGCTGAGGGAGATAGCAAGGGAAGGAGGATACCTGGGAGGTTCATCTCGTTGCTTCGGAACAGTACAGAATCGAAAAAAAAAAAAGAAAACGAGAAGAGGTCTGACAACGCGAGGGGTCGCGCGCGAGGGGCGATGACGTCACCGACGTTGCGCGCAAGCTGATCGAGCAGGGAGGTGCGCCCGCGTGAGAGTCGACAGGTGTCATCCATCTTCATTTGCCGGCGGCCTTGTCTGTTCTCGCGCCGGTTTATCTTCCGGCCCGCGCGGCGACCAGAGCCACGCGCGAAGGAGTCGCGCCGAGCGTTATGACCGTTTCGCGATCGTTAATTGCCGATTACGGCCCGTTAATCTTCCTGCCGCCCATTCACCATTCGAACGTGTATACGTGCCCCGGATTTGAACGATCGGAGAGCAGCGCGCGGTATACAATGGGAGATGCGGGAGGGGAGGGGGGAGGCGGACAATATGCGCGTACGAAGTGCCGCTACGAATACGCTTCGGGAGAATTTTTGTACGGTATTGTTTGGGGGAGCTCTTCTGGTCGCCCTCGGAGCTGGATAACGGTAATGCAATGCAGGAAAATAAGAAATGCCAGGTCACGCTAATTTCTTGTCTTATCCCAGGTCGCCTTTGGGAAAAGATATTACTGCCCGTTGGAAAACTTGTGCAATGAATAATCGCGCTAAACATTTTCTTCTTCGAATAATAATAATAATAATAATAATAATAATAATAATAATAATAATAATAATAATAATAATAATAATAATAATAAGCTACTTCTGCTTCCTCCTCTTCTTAATTCACGTCCACTGCAAAAGAAGGTCCCTTCTAGCGATCTCGAATTACCCACATATTTTGTCAGCTGAGCCCACATTATGCCTGCGAATTTGCCAGTTTCATCACGCCACCTAACTTTCTGCCGTCCTCGACTGAGTTTCTCGTTATCTTGGCACGCACACTGTAACTTTATATAACAGACCACCGTATGGTTGCTCTGCGCCATTTTGCGGCCTGCCAAACTCCCATTTCCTCCTCTTGATCTCAGCTTGAATACCGCACTTTCACAGCGCCTAATAATGTGCGCGCGACGCGATGAAGTGGAGACTGTTTTAACAACGACAAGGTGCTCACCTGTCGGTAAATCGGTGTTGCGAAGTGGTACACTGTAGCTGGGTTCAGCTATGTGTTAAAGTGCACAGCCAAAGGTCAAGTTCGGCTTTATATATATATATATATATATATATATATATATATATATATATATATATATATATATATATATATATATATATATATATATATATATATATATATATATATATATATATATATATATATATATATTGCGGGAGAAAGATACTTTTGATATCGGAGTGGCTTCCACGAGTTGTCTACGAGCTGCTGGGAGTTGTGTATGAGCTGTTGGCGAGTATCTCTGCTTTGCTATATAGACTCGCTTTCGAAAATCTCTAAGACTTCAATAGCGTCAGTAGAGCCGACCCGCACCGACCTCGTGCTACACTGGAAGCACTACCGAGCCCTCGAATGCGATAACTGCTCTGCGTGCAAACCCAAAGCTCATTCTGAGCGCCGGTTCTAGCGTAGAAAATCGGTGAAGCATGAGAGTTTGCACGTTTCGTTGTTCTTAAATCTTACCATGGTAACGTTTATGGAGGGTGCGCATCTCCAGCTTTTTGGGATCCTGTGATGGATTTTAACCAATGCATCCTTTAGGAGCGAATCCCACGAAGGAGAGGTATTACGCGGTTGAAAATTACTGAATTACGAACGAGGCGAGAAACGGGAAGAGCTAGGCGTACTGTTCGTTATATATTTCTTAGCGTTGCTGCAAAATCCATTAGTATCGTGGCTGCCGTCATCATGGAAGTCCTGTAAACCAGCTAGCTGGAGCTGTGCTGACAGAAGAGAGGCATTGCGCGCAATCCTGGCTGGAAGCAAGCACCGGCCGTATAGGACTGTTCTGAAGTTATTGTCGAGCGGCCTCCCGTGGTACGTTCTGTCTGTTTTTTTTTTCTCAGTTAAACTTGCAGTATAGCGCTTCGTATTACTGTGCTACGAAATACAGGCTGAGAAATTGAAGGCACGTCACCTTCAGCTTCAATGCCGCGATATTTACTCAGGTAATTCTATAATAATAGGGCATAGTCTTTCAGCCATGGTAGCTGGCATTTTGTGTATTCTTTCGCAGCAGAGAATGGTGCGGGTCAAATTTCAGGCCGCAGTATCTATAGACGCAACTGGGATGAAAAGAAAAAGAACCATACTAAATATAAACAAAGAAATTGTTAGGGAAATCAGACGATAAAGAAATAATCTGGAGCCCTCCCCCGCATCTACATACGGCTTTTAGATATATACCATCAGGCGTTATTGAAGTTTATTATGCCTACTTTCGAATAGAGCTATCAGATTTCTAGTGCGCTCTGTTGGCCGGCACTCAGTCGCCTCGGTCGATGATATCGAATGCCTTAATTTTATTTTTACGCCCTATAATATCCACACTGCGTCAGTTCTCGTTACCTGCGTCGCACCAACGGATCCGGGGTCACCTCTGGTCATTGTCTCAAACGTCCACTAACTTTCGAAAGCTCAGTACCACAGAGTGAACGTAGAAAGAGGAGGAGGAGGAGGAGTCGGAGGATGCTGTTGGCTGCAGGCGCATGTAGCCTTGCAAGACATGCCGGCAATTGATCCGCCCGATCGCCTAACGCCAGAAAAATTGTAAGAAACGGAAAAGCTAAAGATACGTAGCTCAGCTCGCTATTAATTAATTAATTAATTAATTAATATAGTTTCCTTCAGCGCCCTTCTGGGTATTAGTGTAGGGGGAACGTATGAAGCATGGGCTGTAGAGATGCGGTGCAATGTACAAAATACACCCAGAATGCAAATGAGAAACAACGTAACAGTTCAATGATAACACATCGGCGAACGGAAGGCAATACATAAGTACGACATCCACAATAAAACTGGCAAACGATGCACCATTTAGTTATGTCAAGATATAAAAACGCCGTCTTCTAACAGTGTGAAGAGAGATGGATGAGGTGCAGTAACATTTAGATGCGGCAAATAGTTCCAATCGTGTATAGTACGGGAGGAAAACGAAAATTTAAAAAATACTTAGTCGGCTATTATACTCTCGTATTTTCTTACTGTTGTCCACGGGGGCGGACACGTAAGCAGGTTCCTTTACGTAAGCTCCACTATTAATTCCAGTTTTATTTTTTAGCATATTAAATTGCAATGTTAGTCGTAAGTACCTACGCCTCTCAGAGAGCAAGGGCCATCTCAAACGTTTCACAATATTAGATGACCGGTTTGTGAAGTCATAGACTCCTGTCGCAAATCGAGCTGCGCGCTTCTGTATACGCTCCAGTATATCATTCATACGATATCGTTCATATGATATCATTCACATATCATTCATATATCTTTCATATCATTCACATAGTTTATATCATTCATATCATTCAGAAGGACCCGCCATGGTAGCTTCGTGGCTGTGACGCTGCGCTGTTGGGCTCGAGGTTGTGGGTTCGATCCCAGCCGTGGCGGTCGCATTTCGACACGGGCAAAATGCCAAACACGCTCGTGCATTAAAATTTAGGTGCACGGTAAACAAACCCAGGCAGTCAAAATTAATCCGGCGTCCCGCCACCACGGCGTGCCTCGAACTCTATCCTGGCTTTGGCGCGTAACATTCCAGAAATATTTAAAAAAAAATGAATCGTTCAGAAACGCCGTGCGAGACGGATGAATAAGATAACGCACACAGCGAGGCGGAACTTGACACAAGCGGACAGCCCGTGAGCCATTTCGCGCACGATCTCGCGCGAATGAGATCGCTAGTGATCTGACCGGCGAGCTCACCTCCAGGCACAAACGCCCTGATATGAGTCTGCCAAGCGTTAGTAATCACAGGCTACGTTCACATCACTTAAGAACTTCTGCTGGAGTCGGGACACCTGCCTCCGGAATGCTCAGTGTCCTCGGGAAAACAGCACGCCGTTCATATCTTAGCGTGCGGAGCAGTTCAACACTGAAATGCTTCAATCAAGCACTTGTGCTCTTGAGCGAGGGAAGGCCAGGATGCTAAAAAAAAAATGTTCTGTATCACCGTAAGTTTTACAAGTCAGACATTACGGCGACGCGGCGCGTTCGATCTTGTTTAACTGTGCTGGAGTACGCGCCGACTCCGTGCGGAGGCCGTTTGACGGGGCCGATATACTCAGTCCCTTTATCACACGTGCAGAGCTGCTGAGCTGGCGATCATAAAGAATGCAAATGATTGGAGACGGCTCGTCTCAGATGGCGTTGATGGTTTCTCGGCGCCTTCATTGTTGGATGAGTAAATACAAGGCGCAGAAGACCAGGACTAAAGAAGGACACAAAAGGTCGTTTGTGACCTCCTTCAGTCCTGGTCTTTTGCGCCTTGTCATTACTCATTCGAGCATGAACCAACTAGCCCAAGCAAGAGTTTTACTTGTTCATTGTTGGCCTTAGCTCCAAGGCATCGCGATGTTGAAGTCTATCAGCCGCTTCATTGCGCGCTACGCCCTAGATGTGAGAGAATCCATTGAAGCTGTTGAGAAATCCGAGGTTTCCCAGTAGTTTGAGAAGGCACAAGAAACTTTGTGTGCACTTTTCCGGAGCAACGTTGCGCAGGCATAATGCTGGAAGGATTGCAGGAAATGAAAGATAGGGACTTTCTCGCATTAAAAATAAGTGTACTATGCAACACGAACAGGAATTTTGCGAACTGGTTAGTGGTTTCTTTGGAGAGGGAATGAATCGTTCCTTCACTTTGGATCGCATCAAACGAAGTGAAGCACGTACAACATCTAATTTCTTTCTCATCCAACTACTGCGATGAAAGGCAAGAGCTGTTTGATAGATCGCAGAGGAAGTGATTCATCCGTTTGGCAGGCATTCTCATATCATGAACAGCAGGTTGCCATTATCCCTCAAGAGAAAAGTTTATAACAGCTGTCTTACCAGTACTCACGTACGGGGCAGAAACCTGGAGGCTTACGAAAAGGGTTCTACTTACTTAAATTGAGGACGACGCAACGAGCTATGGAAAGAAGAATGATAGGTGTAACGTTAAGGGATAAGAAAAGAGCAGATTGGGTGAGGGAACAAACGCGATTTAATGATATCTTAGTTGAAATAAAGAAAAAGAAATGGGCATGGGCAGGACACGTAATGAGGAGGGAAGATAACCGATGGTCATTAAGAGTTACGGAATGGATTCCAAGGGAAGGGAAGCGTAGCAGAGGGCGACAGAAAGTTAGGTGGGCGGATGAGATTAAGAAGTTTGCAGGGACAACATGGCCACAATAAGTACATGACCGGGGTAGTTGGAGAAGTATGGGAGAGGCCCTGCAGTGGGCGTAACCAGGCTGCTGCTGCTGCTGCTGCTGATGATGATGATGAAGTGATTCAGTACCCGTACCTGCAGTGCGCAATGTTGAAGTACGCGGACGCGATTCGCGGCGGACAGTCATCTTGATCTTCGCTTTCGAACACTGGACGCGCGCTGCAGGTTGGCAACCTGCTTCCGCGTCAGCATTGGAGGCGCCAGAGCGGGACACTTTCGGCGGCCTATATAGATTCGCAGCAAATGAGCGCCGCGGCTCGTCAAGCCCTTTCCTTCTTTCTTTCTCCTTCTTTCTCTCCTTCACGCACGTCCCTTTGTTATCGTCCGCACGCAGCAATGGCGGCTTACTTGTGTTCAACGGGTGTTGCTGTGCTGCGGCACTCTCTGTGGAGGTAAAACCACCCTCATCACGCTCAACAGCGATGCCGAGAATCCCCGAAAGGGCTGGCTGCTCGATATTGATAGAGCCTAAGTGGGCATTGATGGAGCCGCGCGTTTCACTGTGGCGAGCTCCGCGAGTCTTCTTTGCTATATAAGGGAAGACTTTGTCTTCCCTCTCTCTCTCTCCTCTATTCCTGACTTTCAGCGGGGCGCCTGGCGCGGCGGGTAATGGCTTCACCAAGATAAGGGCCTAATGATTTATCTACGGCTCAGGGAAACGAGATGACGACGGCGTTAGCGCGCGAAGCAAACGTACACGGAAGACACGGAGTACACCGAAAGCACGGAGCCGCAGCGAGACGATGATGCGTGCCTGTCTTTCCGTTCTTTGCTGCCTCTTTTGTTTCGTCACCCAGAAGACATAAAAAGGATTTGCCGTGTACGGAGAAAAGAAAAAGAAAATATAGCGAGAAATTCTCACTTTAACGAGAGGGCCGGGGTGGACTGGAAAAGAGCATTCTGACGGCGGCCGCTGAGTCGAGTAAATAGTGGCGTGGAAGAGGTTGCCACACACAACCGTGATAATCAACGAGCGTTGGTTGAAGCGCCTCTCTGTTTGCAGCGCAGCTGAGGTGTTGCTTTTCGATGCGAACCTCTGGCAGAAACGAGAGAGTTTCGACGGGAGAGGAGAAGCGCCCGAGAGAGGCGCACGGGTAGCCTCGGCCCAGTGGCTACGGCGGCGTGGCGTTACGAAACGAGAAAGAGAGGCACACAGCGTATAGCGTCGAGGGCCGTCGTCCGGCATTGCGCATCTCCCGACTCGCGGGATTAGAAGCCACGACATCTAATCGCCGCTCGGTCATCTGTCACGGAGGGTCCCCCGCTTAAGGCTTATCTCGCCGGCGTTCTCCTGTGTGGGCGTTCACGCGGCTGGCGAGGTTTAAAGCATCGTCAAGGGACGGCATGGCTCAGCGGGTTTCCGAATGCAGCGAGTCGGTATACGTGTTTCTCCTCGCCTGGCTTTCGCTTTTATACTTCTTTCGTTTATCTTTTGTTTGCTCACCTCATTATAGAGTGCGAATGCTCCGCGTTGTGTTTCGCTCTGCTGAAAGTGTTTTCACGGAGGTGTTTACTGGCCAGTCTTTAGCGTGGTATTTTGTTTTTCTCTCAGTGGGGGCGAAAATATATTCGGCTTCACTATAAGCTCCGCTTCAACCGCGCTAGTACTAGCTAAAATCAAGAAAAAAAAAAGTTGCGCTTGCGGAAATGCAGTTCATATAAGATCGAATCAGAATCATATGTTTAAATGATAGCTCGATGCCTGGAATTTTCAAGAGGATAAAGGATAGAAAAAATAGAGGCAAGTCCATTTGAGCACAAGCACCTTTCCGAGTTCATTAGGCGGCTGGCAGCGAAAAGAAGGCGACGCATGAAAAAAAAAGGAAAAAAAAAAGAGAAGGCTCTGGATAAGGCAGCGCTTGTCCGGTGTTTTACTTTTTTGTCCGTGTCACCGTTCCCTTCGCGCTGTTGTCATACGAAATTGACGCAACTCGTCCAAGTTTACACCCATTACCTTTTCAAGACGACGACGTCATTCGAGAATTCGGTTAAGCAACGAACAAACGTTCAATACACACTCATCTCGCTATGGAGCTTTTCATTTGAAGCTTACAGAGTGAGTCACCATACTTAGCTCCATCTACCTCGGCAGAAATATATGATTATAGTTATCTTGCCCCCCCCCTTTTCTCCTTCCCCTACAACGTCTTGCAACTAGAACATACGGTGAACCGCGTCCCTTCTAAAACAGGATATTATATAGCCCCAATTGCTAGGACGCACATAAAGAAAACCCAAGTGCGGGAATTAAATTACAGCACGATGTGCCGACTCACGTGCCAGCTGGTTGCACAGGAGCTGTAATGAGTAGGCTTTCCGTGTTCTTTTGTTGCTGCACGCGCACCTATGTAGTCTGTTGTGCTTACGAAGTAAGTGCGGTAAAAGCCGGAAGGAGGTTCTCGCTACTGAAAGAAATAAAAAAATAAAAGGAAATGTACTGAGGGCTGAGCTCATTAGAGGGGCATTATGTTCTCCATTCTCCGCCAACTCCCTTGGCCAGGTAGGACTAAAAAAAAGAAAGAAAAGGTCGGAAAACGGCTGAGTACGCGTACCAAGAAGTCTAAAAACGAGGAAGCGTGAAATCCTAAGTTCTCTGTAAAATACAATCAACACGGTACCAAAAAGGAAAAGAATGGTGCCAGTGTTCTCAAGTGCTCTAGTTTGGTGCCAGCGTAGAACTAAATATTCAAGAAAACAGATGAGCATCGCTAAACCGCTCATGCAAAGGCAGTTTCTTGGTACGCTGAAGCAGCGATTGCTGGAATTTTTTTTTTATATATAAAAGAAACCTACGAGGCACGTAGATACTGAAAAGAACTCGAAGCCTCGGGAGGAATGCACAGCTGAGTGATAAGGAGATTGTAAGCAAAGGAGGAGAAGGAGAAAGTTCACAGTATTAAATTTTTCTGGTATACTGCTTCCTAACCTTTTTAACAGCGCTAAATTACGCAGTGAGTTCCGGCTTATAGAAAAATTAAAAAAAACTCGGCAGCCACAATCTCGTTCAGCGTGACGTGATGCGAAGCATTGTGGTTTGGTTAAAGGAAGGGGGCTCACGAATCGTGTCAATTTTCTGGAGCGAGACGGCGACCGCAGTTGTAAGGTGTGTGCAAACCGGCGGTATGTGAAGCGGGAATGACACAGTGGTTGTTTAACATGAACTGTTTTTTTTTTTACATTGAAGTAACTGCGTCTGCTCCACTTGGGCGGCGTAGAGTTCACGTACGGTGATTCGTTTCAGTTCTTGCAGAGCAGCGCGGGGCTGAAGTGGCCGAGACGCACAGCGACGACGCGCGGCCTCGGCGCGCTCACGCTGCGTTGCTGAGAAGCTTCTCAAGGCCAGACGTTTGTGACGCAACGGGCTAAAGCGCCAGGCTTTTGTGAGGAACCGGTGTTACAGAGGTTTCTTTGTGCCCAGCAGCGGATACATTTTAAATGACTTCTTTTTAAGAGTTTATTGAAGAACGCCGTGAAAGAGGTCAGACGAAAGCGGTCGAGACAGATGGCAGGGACAATCGCCGCTTGTCTAAAAACCCCGGCGCGCTTTCCCCGGAAAGGTGAGAGCGGAGTGACGCAGCCGAGACTACGTACCTTCGGGATCAGCCCACGGAAACGGTTAGACAAATGGCGGGAAGAAAAACCGTGCTACACATCGACAAGAATTCATTGCCTTAAAAAAGGTTAGGCACCGCTTTCTAAATGCACCGAAGCAAAACCGGCTGGCACACTTTACAAAAAAAAAAATTGTTGCCTGGAGTAAAGAACCGTGTGCAGGAGGTTGCTTTGCCGCCGGAATCCTGTATCTCCCGCAGCGAGCTGAGAAATCAAACTCCGATACAGGCAAACCAAGGCGCGCGACTCTGCGCACGGCTGAGCTGCGTGCGCGCACATCGTGTGGCGCTCTCACGGCGAAGCCGTCGAAAGGTGCGGAGCCGCTCCCACCTTCACCTTCCCCCGCGCCGCCAACGCCGCAGGACGCGCGCGCGAGCAATTGCGACGCGACAACGTTCGCGAGCTCCTCGCGCGCCCCAATTCCCGCGCCCGCCGCGAATATAATGCATTTTTAACGACAAGACACGCGTAAAGGCAAGCAGGAGCGCTGTCGCCGATACACGATCGTCTGAGTATCGTCGCCGTCTCCCACTCCCCCTCACCCCCACTTCGTTTTACTTTGCTTGCCTCCTTCCTCGCGTTAGCCGACGCGAAAACGTTGTTGCGCGCCAGGGTTCAATTTGCGGAAAGTACACGGTGAAGTGCGCGCCAGGATCACACTGTACGGGTGCATAGATCTAGCTGCAACATCCCCTCGCTTTCTTTCCATTTTTTCATTTTTTTTCTCTCTCACCGTTCCGCGAGTCGCTTTAGCTTTGCTTCTATATGCAAGGCGCGTGTTGGAGGCACGCAACGCGGCGGAGGCTACGCGCAGGAAAACGTGATTGTGTCTTCTCTCCTCGCTGGTGGCGCGCATCACCTCTTCCTCTATCCTCTCTATTTTAGCAAGTGATGGCCTGGAGCGAGCTTCCTAAGCGAGGGATGCATATTGCATCCCCCTATTCGGTCGCTGCTGGGCCTGCGTTTCAAAGCGCGCATTTTCTCGGAGTAAGCCCGGAGACACGCGAACACTTTTAAGGAAACCAGAATTTTATCGCACCTTTGCTCCGTGTTTCGTTTGTATCTTGATTTATTTTTTTTTGTTTCTTGCTTTTTTTTTTCTTCAGAACGGTTTCTTGGGAAAAATGGTCGGTGCCTATTTCGAAAACTTCTGTTCAATTCAGCTGCCCCTGTTTTCGTAATATAGTAAGCACAAATACGAAACAAAAAAACAAAGAAAGAAAGGCAGTCTTCCAGATTGCCTCCGGCTCTGAACTCGTTTACAGCAAGTTCTTATACAGCAAGATCTTACTGCTTAAATAATGTATATTTTGCGAACACTTATGTCTACAGGAAATTCAGAAGTGATGTCCTTGCGTTTCTTTTTCTTTTCTAATCGTTATTTTTGTTTCTACCACTATGAGCATAACCACCATGTTAGAGAAGAGTAGCCGGCGCCACATATTGGCAACCACGACTACTTAAATACACATAAAAAATTAACGCTGTCTTCTGAAAAGCAACTTCGCCTTCGAAATGTGCGCAACGTCGTCTTCGTCGGCTACTGCATTGCTTTGCTACAGCCTCCGAAATACGTGCACACACAGCACCATTCTCGGAGTCCGTGTGGCGCGCGTCCGTGTGGCACGAGTAGCCAAGCGTGAATGTTTCGTGATAGCCGTGTGGTTACTTCACAGTGCCGCAGGAGCGTGACTTCGATTCCGAGTCGCGGTGCTAGGCGAAACCTTACCTTCGATTTGTATGGAGGGTGAAGCTGACGGTAAGGGACCGTCCTGACGACAATGCGGTGATAGCGCAACGGAAAAGGACGGTCACAGCGGAGCCCAGTTTCGACCTTTGAACTACCCGTACTATCCTACCAATAACAGGGTTGCACCCGGGTTTTCATTTTTCAGTTGAGAGCCGTATTGGGTATGCAATTTGTAAACCCGGGATGGCGCGTCCAAAAGATAGAAGTTAGTAAGTTCGCTTGGTTTGAGAATATTCTTCCTCGCTAGAGTTGTAGAAGATACGCAGCTCGTCTTCCTTGGTGTAGTTTCTTGAGCGATGCTGAAAGTCTTGTGGCCTTAGGCAAACACCTCAGAATTTATAACGTTTCGTATCACCATTCACACTTTCATGCAGAATTTCGGAGAATAGAAACAGTTACGAACACACGTTGTGTCGTGCCTTGATTAATAGATTTATATACTTTACTAGTAATCTATTCACTGTGCTGTGTAGAAATATTATTCAACCTGCGGTAACAAAAATGAGCTGATCACTCACGAGAACAACACCTCGCAATATAAGACTAACGTTCATATGTTATTCGAGGCCGCGGCTGCGGGAACCTACTTGGGGATTTGACTTTAGTGCTAGCTTCAGTTATTGCTTCTCTTTATTTTAGCTCCTATACACCCATGGCTGTTACTAGCTTGTAACCATGGCTGTTACGCACGCCGTCCTAATGATTTCCTTTTAATGCATCAGCATTCTTTGGCGAGTATCCCAGAAAAATCTGTCCGTAACGCGAAAGGTGTCACACCATTTATCTGCAAAATAAATGCATAATCGGCTAAGCTAAGACATTTAATCGTTATAATAGTGTAAGTGTAGATTATTGGTAGCTTTAGAATCGATAAGGAAGGAATGGAAAATGAAAAAAAAAATACATTCACGCAGGAAGTCATCTGGGAGTTGCCCAAGTATGCGTAAGCATTGTGCCAGAGCTGTGGTGCGGCAAAAAACAAAAAAAGAAAGACAGATTGTGACGGCGTTTTGGTTCAGTTGGGGGGGGGGGGTACAATAAATTTGCAAAAGAAATGCATAATTGGCCAAGTTAACACACGTAAACGTTATAATGGTATGATAGTAGATGATTGGTTGCGAAGTAAGCATAAGCGAAGTAGCAACCTAGCCAAAGAACGCTTACGCATTAGTAGACAATTCTCATAATATCTGTAGTATTTTTCTTATTCGTTTATTTATTGCGAACTTGCAACACAGTGTATTCGCCTGTTAGAGCGCATTCATTAGCTAGAGTGTAAAGTCAGACGTCCCTGTCTCCCCACGCGGGAAACAAAGCGGGTGGGGACGAGGAATGCGTGGTATAGGAGAATCTCAGCAGGCAGTTCTCGTTCTCGAGATTTGTCAGCAGTCGCGACAGCCTTGAACTGTCGTGCTGTCTGTCGGAGTGAAAGCGTCGTAAGCATCCCTTGACTAGCGGGGAGTCACAGACAACAGCCGTCTCAATTCGAAGTAACCAGACTCTTTCGCAAACGCTGTCTGCTTGTCAGTGACCCGAACTAGTTACATGCACTCGACAAGCGTGAAAGATGCGGTGGATTCAAATGAAACCATTGCTCATTAGTTAAGCGAGATCCCGAGCTGTAAACGCGCGCTTATAATAGGCTGCATTCGCTATCCGCGTAGCAACGACTGTTGACATGACAGGCAGTCAGGCTTGCCTCATACACAATGTCAGAAATGTTGAAGTTGTTACTGAGTAACCTGAGCGTGCCAGTAATATCATACTGTCAGAATGCTAAAGTATAGTGACTAAGTAGCCCGCACTAACATGCATAACAAATGTGACGACAGCTGTTCGGACAAAATGGACCACCACCACCATCTGCAGGGGAATGGTGCTTAGCATGAATGCACAGAAATATTGCTGCACGCGAGATGCTTCTCCCGTGCTGCACGTATTACGCTTTTACTCGTCCGTGTCTAGCACAAGGGGCACTCTCGCCTAACAGCGACAATGGCGGATACATACGGAATGATGTGAAATCGCTCACCAACTCCTCTGTGCCAGGTGACCCTTGGTGTTGGGTGGCCATCGGCGACGCAGTCCATGCTCGCGCTGTGGCCTTCCACGGCCGACGTTTCCGCCGGCTCTTTGATCCAATGCGGGGGAACTGCAACAAAGAGAACCAGCCCGTGTCTGCAACGTGAGCAAGACAATGAGAAAAAGCAAGCGCAGAGACCACTTGATGTTTAAAAATAATAATCGAAAATTTCTTTGCCCAGCCCACCGCGGTTTGACGTCCATCCGTCCTTCAGTTGGTCAGTATCTCGCTAGACCTATTTGTGGATATATATAAACCGGCTTGCACCGACTATTGGCCGACAAAGTAATGTCAGTGAGGCCAGCTCTCTTGTGCGTAATCAAACAATATGTCCCGTCACAATGCCTGTAAATATAATGTCGCCTCATGATATGTCTAAAGCACATAGACCCCTTAATGGAATAGAGCATCATTTTCAACGGCTTTTCTTTAGTCTCTTGTATTTACTATATTTGGCCTATGCCGCATTCTCTGGCCACAAGGCAAGTGCAAGCTGAGTATGTGTCCATTCTTGGCAAGTCGTCCAGAATGAGTATGTTCCACTGTGACACAAGGGGTCACAGTGGAACATGCTCATTACAGACACCTTGAAAGTACAGACACCTTGAAAGTACTTATATACGTGGCGTACTCCTATCTACTGACATTTCTGCTCACTATTTTTCATTTCACGAACATCAAACATCGCCTTCACTTTCGTTCCATCACTCCGTCAACATCTCAGTGTGCATCCGTACAAACAGCGGCATGCTTGCATTTCAGCATAGCTCATACGCGGTGCAGTGCATAGTCATAAACATTGCATGACCATAAAGTTTGGCCTGTGCACTGCGTACGGGCATGCACATTAGTATGTGTGATTGTGAGCTGTGTGTCCAGTGGTTAGCGAGGTTCGATTGCTTCCAGAGGTGGTCCTACAGTGCGCTCAGAGTTAGTTCCTAATGGTAGTACTAGGAGGTAACGTTAAATTGATCTGCAGGTGAGACTTAAAGATCTCGAATGGAAACGGTGGCGTACTAAACTAGTAATTTTACGGCCCTATAGGTTAAACGACGAAGAGCGAGCTGGTCGCGTCAAAGCCAGGCACGAACCGAGAAAGAATGCTGGTTTTGATTGATTGATGGAAATTGATTGATTCATTGGATTTAACATCTAAAGATAACAGTGAGGCTATGAGGGATGTCGCAGTGCCATAGCGTAGGGATCTCTGCTAGTTTGAGGCCCCTGGAGTTCCTTAAAGCTCACTTAATACTCGATACACGAGGGCTTTTGCATTGTGCGCCTTTCAGAATGCAGTCTCCGCGTTCGGTAGTAGGAACATGCAACCAAACGCCGACCGGGAATTGAAGCGTGCCCAGCAGCAGAATGCCATGGCCAACAATAAACCGCGGTGGTCATACAAGCGAAAGGAGAAGATACACAAGGAAGCGTGACAAAGCGGCAAAAGATGGCGAAGTTTGCACACGGTAGTTCATTAACACGAGTCTAGTGGTCCCCGTCGAGGATCTTTCTTCTGCGCTGCCATGTAACAGAGTAGCTGCATTCAGCATTTGGTTTTTTCATCTGCATACGCGAAAGGTGTGACGTCCGGAATAAGATTGCGAACGACGTGGCTCACGCGCAGTGCGTGAGCAGGGGAGCATGCGTCCCGCGGTTAGTCAACCGCAAAAGAAGTCTCACTAAAGCGTCAACGGATGTCTGCAACAGTGCGCGATATTCCTGCATTATTTTTTTCAGAGTGCAATGGACTGCTTTATTAGCACACCACCACGTCAGTTAATCTACACTTAGGGGAAAAGAAATTATGCGGATCCAAAGTGCATCCTAGAGTTGATGTGAAGTGAATCTTTCGTCGAGTGGGTAACTGATTTTCGCGTCCTTGGCTTAAAGGACGCTGGCGCGCACCTCATGCGCTCTCGCGCACCCGAGCTATGCAAATGTGACACATGCGGCGATCATCACAAAGAGTTAGTTGGCGTTGGCAACGATGGTAGTACACGTGCGATTGTGGCCTAAGAAGAAGTCGAAAAACGATCGTGGCCTAATCGATAAAGAAAACAACAGCAACGATTGTGGCATAACGAGTAGGACATCGGGCTGATGTGCGCGGGGACCGAGGTTCGTCCCTTCCACCGGACACGTAATCGACTTTAAAAAAAAAAATTGTGAGCTGTTTCGCAAGACAGCAGCCCCCAGTAGCCACGAGCAGGAAAGCATAGAAGGGTTCGCAATAAAACTTTAAACATTTTCGCGCAACGCAGGTTTTCTTGAGGGTTAGAATGAGGGATGGGGCGAAGCTGTTGCAAAGCAACGCCAGTCGCTATATGCAGGTCGTGTCACCGTTACCAAAGCGTGGCGTCAGTGACACGTTTCCTTCAGTGCGCCTTGTTGGAAAATACTTGGGACATAAAAACTGAAAAAAGAAAACGTTTATCTTTATTTCTTTATTATATTTAAAAAATCTCGAGTCTATTAGTTTTACGCTGGTATTGTCTATCGTTACTATTTACGAGCGAGCAGAATCAGGAGACCTAATGTGTCAGAGCTTTTGTTGGATATGAAGCAACGGATAGCGAACCGCAGAAAATCACGGAAACAAATTTAAAACAAAATTGAAACAACATGCACACACTTTTGAAAGAATACCGGGAAATGAAAGTGAAACAAAAACAGACTTTTCGTGGGTGGGAACCGAGTCCGCAATGTATGCAGGAGGCACGCGAGGCTTTACGACTTGATCGACGACTGTGGTTGTCTCTGCTGGAACAGCCGGATCCTGGCAGCCTTGACACCTTGATGTAGCGTGCGAAGGTTCATTCGCCAGTTTAGTGCTCCCCATATTGTGTAATACTTGAGGTCTGTGGTTTTGAAAGGCTGCTCCACATCCGCCGCCGCCGCCACCGTTAGTGGCGCTGGCTGACACTCCCATGGCTAGATTTAATGCACATACACGTATACACAGGAAAGAGGGCGTGGCTCCGGCTGTGTGTATGTGCGATGGCTGTACTGGTAAAACATTGTGTTCGTTATGCGGACGTTGTGGGTTCGGCTCCGATGGACACCACGCTGTCTTAACGCGCGCTCTCATTTTCGTCGTTATTTACTAATTCTGCATTTCGATTCTGGAAAACGCCTCTGCGTACGCCAACCTTCGATTCATTGTTTGTTGGCAGTGTTTCGGCAAGTTCCACTACTCTGGCCATAGTACTGTATGCACATTCGAGTGGCTACGAAGGCGGTGCTTCTTCTGGGGGACACCGACCTTCGTCAAGCCTTTCCCCAGGCTTTGATATAGCCGGTTCCCCTAACATCGCCCAGATGTCCATGTTAAAAAAAAATGTTTGTGTTTTCGATGCATCCCCGAGTAGACGCCATTCGGGTCCTGGGTATGTTCATCGAATCCAATGGCAGTGACAGTACGACGCTCAACAAGCTCACAGCCAACACTGAGAACATGATCAGACTCATCAACAGAGTCTCGAATAGGCGGAGAGGCCTTCAGGAAGACAACCTCCTCAGATTATTCCACGCCTTCCTCATGAGTCATACAGTTTATGTGGCAGCCATGCAGAATTGGTAAAACTCCGATAAGAAAAAAATTGAACATGCTGATCAGAAAAAGTATAAAAAAGTACTAGGTATTTCGTTGTGGGCGAGCACGGACCTCCTTATGCAACTAAGAGTGCAGAGCACATTGGGCGAGATAATTGAGGCCCAGGAGTCAGCCCAACTGGCCCGTCTATCCTGTACCCCGGCTGGAAAGAAGATCATGGCGGTTCTTGGGATGAACCGTATCCTGATGGAAAAGTGGAAATACCGAATCTCAGAAGATCAAAGGAACAACATACGGGTCGCACCGTTTCCCCGTAGTGTTCATTCTTAACACAACGTAGCAGACGCAGGGCAAGAGCCCTCGCCCTCCTCAATATTACCAAGACGATCTCTATACTCGGCATGTTTTGTCGACGCATCCCAATATGGAGAGTCATTCAACTTCGCCATTGCCCTCGTTGATCACAACGAACAGATAGTGAATGTGGCTTCCCTGAAGTGCTCAACATCGTCCAGAGCGCAGCAGGTCGCATTTGCTATAACACTCCTAGATAACAGCAGATCACAAATCTTCACTGACTAGAGATCGGCGGTCAGGGCTTTCGCTTCAGGTTCCATCGCTGAGGAGGCTCACAAGATTCTCAAGAACAAGATAATCTCTCCGCACACCATCACGTCGTTTCCGGCGCACCTTGACCCCAGCTTGACTCTTTTCCCAATCTCAATGACATCGCCCGCTCCCAAGCGCGTGCACTAACCCACCCTGCGGTAGCAGGGTCGAGCTCAGACTCCAGGGTTCTCGAGTTTCGGGAAACTTTCACTACTTTCAACGAAATCACTAAGCACTATCACTTGAGTAGGATAACTTATCCTCCCCCTCGTAGCAAACTGGCTAGACCTCTGTTGTACACTTTACGCGTGCTTCAGACTAAGTCTTATCCAAACCTGGCCCTTTTCCATACGATCACTCCCGAGGCTTTTAACTCTACTTGCCCCGACTGTGAGGCTGTTAGCAATCTCGCACACATGCTCTGGCGATGCCCCTCTTTACAGGGACCCAATCGCATCACGGAAGAAGAATGGAGCTCTGCCATCCAGAGCTCAGAACTTTCACGTAAAACTTGGGCTGTCCAGAGAGCCCACGATGCGGCGGTTAGACTAGGCCTACCAGTCCCCACGTGGGAGCGGCCCGCAGCTCTGCCCTAGGGCAAAGCTTCTCAGGACCCTGTAAATAAAGTTATTTGTCTGTCTGTCTGTGCTTTCGATTAGCCCAACAGGAAATACGCACTTCTAATCCTTTCTTTCTAATCTGCCCCATCGTAAGTACTTAGGAATTCTCGCTCCCAATTCAATTTTGCTTTCCCGATGGGTGCGTTTTTCTATAGGTGCTTTAATTTGTGCAGAAATAGGCTCACGATACGCTTTATTTTCTGCCGTTTTATTCTTAAGATTGGCGCTCTTTGACTAAATGAGAATTATGGAAAATTGTGTTCGCAGACGCTCTCCTGCTGTTTCGCGTTTTTTCTGGAAACGTGGAGACTCTCATTCAGTAAAGAAGAGTTAGCTATTCAGTCGATAAATGTACGGCGAAATTTTCTGCAATTATAAAAACGCACATAGCAGGAAAGGAAAGACTCATTCATCTTTAACAAAAACTTCTTTTTTTGTTGTTGCAACACAAGAAGCGCCGGGCTTAATGCCAACTTGTTCGCATTGCGCAATGCTCTTAAGAAATTTGCTGAAAGATTTTTTTTTTAGCGCCACTCTCTCGGCAGTAACGCATGTTATAAAAAGGGGCGAAAATAAAACAAGACGAAACAGCGGAATGTAGAAAAATGAAGAGAACGCCAGCGGACAACCAAGCTGAACGGTCAACCTCACGTCTTGTGTGCGCTTATCTCAACTCTGGGATCGCAGGGAGCTGCAAATCCTGGCTCGACAAAAGGAGTGCTGCTGCTTCTGCGCAGGACTGGTGGGGGATACAGTTTATCTTAAAATTACAAGATTTATTCGCTCAGGGTTGTGTATATGTCTCGCGATGTGTGGACAGAGGAGAGAGTTTGAAACAAACAAAATTAAAAGAGAGCGACAGCAAAATCTTGCAATGGAGACAGCGAGAAGTATCTTGCTGATAGAGAGAAATATACTGTGTGCCGGGCGAAGCATGGCAAATAGGGTTGGCTGGAGTGTTTTCTACCTACTGCTTGGCGTTTTTCACTTTTAGCCGAAGTGTTAAGCGCGATATCGGCAGGCCGGAACAAACTGATGATGCCGGCGTCCTTGGATAACCAGAGACGCAAGAAATAAGGAACGAGGGACTTTCTTGATAGCTCGCACATAACAAAAAAAAAAAAAGGAAGGAAAGCACAAGAAATGAAAGAAGTGAAAAGTTGTGTAGCTAAAACAAAGCAATAGAGAGACAAATAAGCGAGAGCATGTAGTGTAAGGGTGCCCTCTATGTAATAGGCTACAACCGAAATAACTCTCTACGGATCGAACTCGGAAAGTAAAAATAAATTTTGACCATTGCCACATTTGTATGGGCACAAACGTGCTCACACAGAGGAACATTATTTCCTGGCCCTTGGCCTTTGCAAGCCTTGCGAAAAACTCGGACAACTTAGCGCAAGCACTTTCTTTCTTTGTCGCGGCGTCCGTTTCCAAGATTGCAAGGGTTTGCAAGTTTGGTTTGTGTGTCGCGTCTTTTAAGGTTGAACTACACGAGCAAGGAATGTTTACTTTGCAAGTTTCTTTTCAAACTGGTCGAGAAGGAAATACATCAGAAAGGAAAAATATAGAAGGAAATATCGGAACTGTAGCAGCACGGGAAAACAGTCCGCTGTACTGATAAGAATCTCACTCCGAGAACAGATGGAGCTAGTCCAGAGTTTCTATGCCACTTGTGTCGAGTTCCGTTGTGGATTTCGTAAAAAAAATAAGAAAAGTGCTTGTGTATACTTCCTATTAGATCTCGGTGACGGAAATCTCGCTCAGCCTCGCACCCAAACACTCTGAGATTGAAAGCGCTACTCCACGAAATTCAGTTTTACTTTTATTTTATTGCTGCCAGCGCGTTCTGATTGCTTGCGGATACTCCTTAGAAGGCTTGTTACCGAAAAAAAGAAAAAAGAACGAAAGGAAGCCACAGAAGTGCAACCTGTAAGTAGGTTGATACAATTTCTAACATTTTTTCTCCCGCTTTCATCTTTGAGTCAACGAAGAAACTAATTTTGCGGAGCACCGCCCTTGCCGCGTAGCGGCAATTGTGCCGCGCTTGTTTTTCCTTTCGAAGAACGCGATGCCGAGGCGCGTCATAAACAATTCAGCTAGATTTCATCGCTCTCATTTCGGGTCATCAAGAAACGGCGTGACTCTCACTTGGGGGCTCGGGACACGCGTCATTCCCTCAAACGTTGCGCGTCAGCAGAAGCTGTGCTTCCAAGAAACAAATAAACAAACCGAAAAAGAAAGAATAACTCGGCTCTGCGCAGCTGACAGCTCCTCGTGCAGAACCTTGCTTCACGGCAAGCGAGGCAAGCACAGCGACGAACCGCCGTAGTCGAGGCAGCGCGGGGTGGTGCGAGCGAAGTGCGATCTCGAAGAAAAGAAAAAAAATCAAAACAGACATAACTCATTGCAAGCGTGCGTAAGGAACGCGTCGATGGCGGTCGTTGCGCAGCGTCAGCCGCATCACAGCCGAGAGGGAGAGAGAGAAACAACAACAAAAAGGAAAGAACAGGGAATGGACAGGAAGAGGGGAAAAAAAAGGGGAAGCGGTCCACGGTTTCCTGTCGTTCCGTTGTTTCAGGATACGCGCGCGCGCGCGCGTTACGCGATGTGAGGGCGTCCACCTGCTTTGCTAGTCAGTCGGGCTCGTTAAGCAGAACGTCAACTAATGGAGCGATGCCAATGTCGCCCTAATTGAGTGGCGCTCGGTCCGACGGCGCAACCGGCGACGTGATGGCGAGTATGGCTTAATGAAACTTCGGCGGCGGCGCGCTCGTGCGTGGTCGTCGGCCATCGTGCACGCGAGGTTAGGCCCGGGGTTTTTCCCGAGGTTAATCTGTTCGAAATTAACGCTTCGCCAAAGCCTGGGCGCTCGCGCGCTCGTCTTCGACGGCACCGCGTTCTTCGATGATGACTCGAGCAAGCGTTTGCGGCGCTTCCGAAGCTTCGGAGCTCCGAATGGCGCACGCATCAAAGGCCGCGGACGCTCTCCGACATGCGGGCTCTCGACGCTCTTCGCCGGTTCCTGAATGTAATTGCTCTCCTCGGAGGAAGCGCCGCGACGTCGGTGTTGTCGCAATTCCGAAGGCGCGTACGGCGACGAGGGCTGCGGGAGGCGGGCAATTACGGAGACGCGGTCCTTCTTCTCCCGGGTCTTCCCGCTCTTCCTCTTTGGCTCTGGCGCGGGAATCGGGTAAGCCGGTGAGAGGCGGGAACACAGAAGGAGTTGATGAGATGGAATGGTGGCGGCGGCGCTTTGTGGGTGTCGCGAGGCTCGCCATCTAGCGGTTTGCTTGGCGTCGTCTCTGTGCGATACTGAGTGCTCGTTTTTATGAAATCATAGAAAAAGTAAAAAATAAGGTATCTATACACAAGTTGTAAAAAAAAAAAAAACCTGGCTGGAACAAAGGGGCTTGGTACGAACCTTGGACTAAATGAATGTCGAGGTGCGAATATTAGAATAAAATGATTGAACTCAAGTTTTGAATTTGGCGTGAATATTAAACGGGGCAACCCAATGTGGCCGTCAAGATGATATAAAATCACCCGTGGTTTAATTACCATATTAGTACGCCGCTGGAGACTGGTATCGCGAGACCGGTGCTGCTAGAACATGATTTATGCATATATCGGTATATGTGTGGTCTATATTTGCGTGGTTTATGGCCCAAGAATGAATTGAGTGTCGTAGGGATCTAGGGAACTTCCTGTATGTCGAGTGGACTATAACAGAAGATACCTTGTGCACATTGCTTTAGCTATGCACTGTGTCAGATACAAATCGAGGTGGGTACTGCTCATACGAAAGCTTTGGAGGACGCTTAAGGTTCGCCTTTAAGAGTGCAACGCCGATAGCATTCAAATATCCCTGACTGCTTCTTACGCTTCCCGGCAACTGCAGCCTATGTAACCGTATTGTTTACCGGGAAACGCTGGCGGCGAATTCTATGCTTGGTGTATGCACGTAACTTCAGAGAGGGGCCACCACCCTAGGTTCATGTAAGAGTGGCAGCTGCTGCGAGCGACCATATCGCTGACGTCACTCTGCCAGACTTTTTTGAGTTTTCGCGTAACGGAGTTATGTTTTCTCGCACATTAAAATTAGAAGCCGTCGCTATCATGTCTGTAGGTCGTGTGTAAGTTGTACTTTACGATTTTTCTACGAATTTTACCTTGACAAATTCAATTAGTTCAGTAACTTCGTTGGGCCACATGGAGGGCCTGAGTATGCGTCGTTCGAAATTCTTTTTTTGTGAAACGACGTCCGACACAGGGTTTTCTGCGACATGGGGGCCCTTAACGCTGTCGCGTTAGATGAACTAGAAAACCTGAAGCAACGGTGCCATCAGTCTGAGAGGGGAATATGTTGAATAAATGTGTACATTCAAACCTTTGTATCTGTTCTTTATGTGCAAAGCCAGTAACTTATCAGCACCCCCTCGTATATAGAGAGCTTCGTTGTCATCGATGCACGAGTTGCTTGTATTGGCATACATACGCGAACAGTTTACCACAGAAGCGGTTTTTCTCGAGGTATTCCGCGTACATTCGTCCCGCGGGAATTACGTCATCGCCGGACATGGCGAGACCAGGCCTGCTCACTTCCGGCAGAACGGGTCGCAGTTTCTAATTCGTTTGCTATCTTCCCGGGAAGCCAGTGGTGTAGCAGAGTTTGGATACGGGCATTATTCTGGCAGCCTTCTTGAGAGTGGTCGTCGATATCGAGAGACGGCCTAGCCTATGGTAACATATTTGCCTATACAATCTAGTAATAGAAGGGCGGCTCGCCATTTTGACTGTCTTGGATCGGCGTAGCTTCAGACATTTCGCGCTCTCCGCTTGTAGAAGATCACGCGTTAAAATGATAGAAGCATACGTTGATGTACACCCTTAATGTACACCCTTAATGTACACAAATGCACGAACACGTCGAAACGCTGTGAAATAAACTGCGACAGGAAGGCACACGCCATGCATTCTATGCGTGTCATATATCCCCCCCCCCCCTTTTCCTAAATGCATCTTGAACTCCATGCGAGACTTCATTTAAGTGATGCCTGTCGTCGAGAACGCGACAAAGATGACACCTGTTGAGAACGCGCCGAAGGAAACGCAACGAGCGTCCTGGGTAACTTCACACCAGGCGTCATTTAGATCAAGTCAAGCATGGGTTTCGAGTTAAGATGCATTTCCGAATACGGGGCAGTCAGTCCCATTCCAAAATGCTTGAGGACGCAAACATCGAACGCAAGAATAATCTTGACTCTTCCGGCTCGTCTTTGCTCCAGCGAGCTCGCACCTTGGAACGATTGAAACGCTTATTTGCGTTCACAAGCGCACGAACGTGTCTTAGCGTTTGCATGGATTGACGCGGCTTCAGGCAGCGTGTGCTGACATATATCCTCCCCTTGCTCGTGCGCCAACCCACGGAGGCATCGCATTGATTTTGTAAGCGCATGAGAATGTCTCCAGAGACGCGAGCCACGCGGAGCCCGTTTGGCCGCAAAAACGGCGAAGTCGACATTTTCTTCACGCTCTGCTCGACAGTGGTGCCGGGGCATCGTTATGCCTCGCATTGTTGACGTGAACGTTGAGCACACGCACACGAGCGCTCCTCTTGAGCAAGTGTGTGCGCGGACTGAAAAGAACTAGGCTAGGTAAACTTAGCACCGCTAACGCGCTTCGTAAGTTATAGAGTACTCAAAATGTGATGTCTCGACAGATGCGCGCGCCTGCGTCATGGTCTACCTTACCGGCCCATCCGACCGTTCACCACCCTCTCGCTTCGTCCTTTCCCACTCTACACCGTCGGCTAGCATTCGCACTTGCTTTACGGGGGTGGGGGAGAGTACAATCTGGGCGGTGCCTCACGACGGATGTCGGAGGAACACCTGAGAGACACGCAATAACCTGAGAGACGCAGGGACGGAGCGTCTGCCCCTTCTCCACCGAAATGGCAGCGGCGCGCGCTCAGGCGCCGCGTGATGCAAGCAGTCGCACCATCTGGGTAGCGTCTGTTACGTTTCGCCTACGACGCGCGGTTTAGCCGGCGCGGATGCAACGGACGCCGGGGCTTCGTTCAAAGCGGCAGACATTTTGGCCCGTTCGGCGCCGCCGCTACGCCTCCCCACCAAGCGCGTCCAGGCATGTTCCGATGCCACGTGTTTTCATGTGCGTGTGTGAGTGTATGTGCATATTGGTGCCCACGCTTGTCGAAGCGCGGCAGCCGGGGAGAGGAGCTCCCAACAACTGTGAAGCGAGGGGGTCTGACAGGCGCCGACACGACGTGTGAGCCACCTTCTCCTCCCCATTGTGCCCGAACGGCGCCGGCACGACGGCTGCGCCACCTTATCCCATTGTGCCCGAGCGGCACCGTCACGTGCTCGTCTATAGAGGGGTTCCTTCTTGCCCTCAACTGCGAGAGTATAAAAGCAGCTGCCCCCGGACGCCAAAGGAGGGCTCCGATTTCTTCTGTTGAGTAAAGTGCACTCCCGTCTCTCTACTTCGGTCAACCTGACCGCCAACTCTTTGCGATGTTAGAATAAACAAGTTGTTTTGTTGTTACCAGTCGACTCATGCTTTGCCGGGACCTTCGGATGCTTCCAGTTGTACCCCAGGCCGCCAGGCCAACGCTACCCTTGGGGCTTGCGACCCAGGTGCAACAACGGGCGTCAGCGCCGAGTTCCCAACAACTCGCGCCAGCGGTGCGATTACAACAACTGTCTGCCAGCGGTGAGATCGCGACAACGGAGGCCAGCAGCGAAGATATGCGGTTGACTGTATGCTGAGAAGCTCAACGACGATCCGGGAGCAGTGCAACGAGCCCTGTGTGATGACTGGTTGCCTGAAGCGGAACGACTGCGCGGAATTCTTGGCTGCGAGGTTTGGTGAGTGCGGGACTTTCTTCTTCTGAGTTTTGCCAGGCTTTTGTTAGTGTCAGAAACAGAGCTGGTAATTGTGGTTGTCGTTGCTGCCGGGTTAGTTTGCGGCAAGACAATAATAGGCAGTAGAGAAAGCAGCATTCAGAGCAGCCATGGATTTGAAATCGTTGCGCAAACCGAAATTGTTGGAGCTTGCAAGAGAGTTGGGTCTGGATGTCTCGGACAAACTCAGAAAAGCAGAACTGCTAAAGGCTATTCTTGAGTTAGAGGCTGAGGATGACGAGCTGTCGGAATGCCTTGAGACTATTGAGGAGAGGTCAAAAAGACAGGAGCGCGAACTTAAAGAGCAAAAAGAGAAAGAAGAGCGTGAACGTAAAGAAGAGAAAGAAAAAGAAGAGCGTCAACACGCTTTGGAAATGAAGCGTCTCGAGATAGAGATGGAACGCGCTCGTAATGGAAGTCAGGCACACGGTGCAGGAGAACGAGTATTGCTCAAAATGACTGACCTGATGCGGCCGTTTAAGCTTGGAGAGGACATTGGTTTGTTCCTGGTTAACTTTGAGCGAACGTGCGAGAAGCAGGGGTTCTCTCGGGAAACGTGGCCACAGCGCTTGCTCACTTTGTTACCCGACGAGACGGCCGACGTAGTCGCTCGCTTGGATAGAGAGGAGGCAGAGGATTTCGACAAAGTGAAATCGAGTCTGCTAAAAAAGTACAGGCTGTCAGCGGAGGCGTTCCGTCGGAAGTTTCGGGAAAATGAGAAAGGCAAAAGTGAGTCATATACAGAGTTTGCCTACAGGCTTATGTCAAACATGCAGGAGTGGCTCAAAGAAGAGAAAGCGTTTGGTGACCACGATAAAGTTCTGCAGTGTTTCGGGCTAGAACAGTTTTATAGTCGGTTACCTGAGAACGTGCGGTACTGGGTCTTGGATAGGCCAGACGTTAGTGCGGTGGCTAGAGCCGCTGAGCTAGCCGAGGAGTTTGTGACGCGTCGGGCTCGCGGAGCTAAGGACGGTCAAAAGGGTGAATTTGGCTCAAAGTTTGAGAGGCCGAAGTTCACACCCACGAGAGCAAAGGGGAACACACGTAGTGCGGATGCGAGTGAAAGCAGTCCGACAGAACGTAAGGAGACGGCGGCAGCCGAAGCCGAACGCAGAAAGCGGTTCGAGATGAGGCAAGCGCGCGTGTTGTTACGTTTCACCTACGACGCGCGGTTTAGCCGGCGCGACTGCAACAAAGCGGCAGACATTTTGGCCCGTTCGGCGTCGCCGCTACGCCTCCCCGCCAAGCGCGTCCAGGCATGTTCCTATGCCACGTGTCTTCATGTGCGTGTGTGAGTGTATGTGCCATTGTGCCCGACCGGCGGCGACACGACAGTAGGGGTCACCTTCTCCTCCTTGTGCCCGACCGGCGGCGATACGACAGTAGGGGTCACCTTCTCCTCCTTGTGCCCGACCGGCGGCGATACGACAGTAGGAGTCACCTTCTCCTCCCCATTGTGCCCGACCGGCGGCGATACGACAGTAGGAGTCACCTTCTCCTCCCCATTGTGCCCGACCGGCGGCGATACGACAGTGTGAGTCACCTTCTCCTCCCCATTGTGCCCGACCGGAGGCGACACGACAGTGTGAGCCACCTGCTCCTCCCCATTGTGCCCGACCGGCGGCGACACGACAGTATGCGTCACCTTATCCCATTGTACAGTCACGTGCTCGTCTATAGAGGGGTTCCTTCTTGCCCTCAACTGCGAGAGTATAAAAACAGCTGCCCCCGGACGCCAAAAGGAGGGCTCCGATTTCTTCTGTTGAGTAAAGTGCACTCCCGTCTCTCTACTTCGGTCAACCTGACCGCCAACTCTTTGCGATGTTAGAATAAACAAGTTGTTTTGTTGTTACCAGTCGACTCATGCTTTGCCGGGACCTTCGGATGCTTCCAGTTGTACCCCAGGCCGCCAGGCCAACGCTACCCTTGGGGCTTGCGACCCAGGTGCAACAACGGGCGTCAGCGCCGAGTTCCCAACAGGTCGTACCATCGGTGCGACCACAACAGTGTGTTATACGTGCCAGAAGCCGGGGCACTTTTCAGCGCAGTGTCCGGACAGAAAGCGGTTCGAGATGAGGCAAGCGCGCGTGTGTTATACGTGCCAGAAGCCGGGTCACTTTTCGGCGCAGTGTCCGGAAACAAAACCAAAAGTTGTGTTTTTGTCATTATGCAGCACTGACGAGAACATGAAGCTTCTCGAGCCTTACATGCGAGACCTCCTCGTGAACGGGAAAGAGTGCCGAGTGCTTCGCGATTCCGCAGCTACAATGGATGTAGTTCACCCCTCCTACGTAGAACCCGATATGTTCACAGGCGAGTGCGCATGGATCAAGCAAGCCGTGGAAGCTCATAGCGTGTGTCTGCCCGTAGCAAAAGTGCTTATTGAAGGACCTTTCGGAGCACTTGAAACGGAGGCCGCAGTGTCATCTATGCTGCCCCCTCAGTACCCGTACCTATTTTCGAACAGGTCCGATCACCTCCTGCGCGAGAAGGGGCTTTTGTTTGGTGAGGCTAGCGTTCAGGCCTTAACCAGATCGAAGGTTCGGGAGCTCGCTGCAAAGGCGGTAGTTGCGGGGCCGACGTTGGCGAACAATGAGAAAGGGTCAGAGGCGCAGCAAGCTGATATTCAGAGCACGCCTGAACTGAATAAAATTGAGTCTGTAGCGTTGAAGGCGCCAGATACTGGAGAGGAAATGCCCGATAAGGGAAAGTTAGAAGAGCTATCTGCAGATTTGCTCATCGCGCCTACGTCAGACGGACTTGATAGGTTGCTAAAAGTCAGCCGGTCGGCTTTGATAGCCGAGCAAAAGAAGGATGGCAGCCTAGAAAACGTGCGCTGCAATGTCAAGGAAGGTATCGCCAAGAAAAATGCTCGTTTTGTGGAAAGAGGTGGAGTCCTGTACCGGAAGTATCTAGACCGCAGAGGAGTGGAGTTCGATCAGCTGATCGTGCCTCAATGCTATCGTCAGGATCTGTTGCGCTTGTCGCACGGGGGTTCGTGGTCCGGACACCTAGGAGTTAAGAAAACTAAGGACCGTCTCTTGCAAGAGTACTATTGGCCAGGGTGTTTTCGGGACGCAGACCATTTCGTGAGGACATGTGACACCTGTCAGCGGGTGGGCAAACCAGGGGACAAATCGAGGGCGCCGTTGAGATTGGTACCTATCATTACGGAGCCTTTTAGACGGCTCGTTATTGATACAGTGGGACCTCTGCCGGTAACAGCCACGGGGTACAGACACATTTTGACTGTGATCTGCCCAGCGACAAAGTTCCCTGAAGCAGTGCCGCTTAAAGAACTCAGCTCAGTTGAGATAGTCAATGCACTACTGTCCATATTTGCGCGAGTTGGTTTTGCTGCGGAAATCCAATCAGATCAGGGCACAGTGTTTACTAGCGCTTTGACGACAACTTTTCTCGAAAGGTGTGGGGTAAAGCTGTTACACAGCTCAGTGTACCACCCACAGTCGAATTCCGTTGAGAAGCTCCACTCCGTCATGAAGCGCGTGTTGAGAGCCTTGTGTTTTGAACATCAAACTGACTGGGAGCTGTGTCTGCCTGGGGTGATGTTTGCATTACGGACCGCGCCGCATGCAGCTACGGGGTTTTCGCCAGCTGAGCTGGTGTACGGTCGCTCGCTTCGGTCTCCGCTTCGCATGCTTCGAGAATCGTGGGAAGGCAGGGGCGACGACCCAGTCGTGGTGGAGTACGTGCTTAAGCTCCTCGAACGCTTAAGAAGGGCACAGGAGTTGTCAGGTGAAGCAATGGCAAAGGCCCAGCAGAGGGCCAAGGTTTATTATGATCGGACAGCCAGGGCCCGTCGTTTTGAGGTGGGCGATGAGGTCATGATATTGCGCACATCGCTAAACAACAAACTAGACGTGCAGTGGGAGGGCCCAGCACGAATTGTTCAGAAACTGTCGGACGTTAACTACGTGGTGAGTCTGCCAGGAAAGCGGAAAGCACAGCAAGTTTACCACTGTAATCTGCTCAAACCTTATAGACAAAGGGGAGCAGTGGTGTGCATGATGGTAAACGTTCCTGAAGAGCTTCCGGTCGAGCTTCCGGGACTAGGCTCAGTGACGAACAGGGAAGACACCGGTCAAGTCATTAGTGACCTTATCAGTAAAGCACCGCTGTCGCCTGAGCAGAAAACCGAACTACACCAGCTCTTACAAGAGTTTCAAGGTCTGTTCTCTGAGAGGCCTGGTAGGACTTCTGTCCTTACTCATGACATAGAACTTACCTCCCCAGAGCCAGTACGATCCAAGGCGTATCGGGTGTCACCCCGCCAGAACGATATTATGGAGGCTGAGGTAAAGAAAATGCTACAGCTCGGTGTTATTGAGGCAGGTGAGAGTGATTATACCTCCCCTTTGATTTTAGTTGAGGTACCGGGCAAGGAACCTCGTCCTTGCGTCGACTACCGCAGGCTTAATTCCATCACTAAGGATCAAATTTATCCGATCCCTAACATCGAGGAGCGCCTTGAGAAAGTTAGTAGCGCTCAGTTTATTTCCACCCTAGATCTTGTCAGGGGTTATTGGCAGGTTCCACTTACAGAAGAGGCTAGTAGGTATGCGGCGTTCATTTCACCAATGGGAACATTCCGTCCGAAAGTGTTGAGTTTTGGTTTGAAGAACGCGCCATACTGTTTTTCAAGCCTCATGGATAAAGCGTTGCGGGGACAGCAAGAATTCGCTTTACCGTATCTAGACGACGTAGCGATATTCTCCGCATCCTGGTCTGAGCATATGGCACACTTGCGGGCAGTGCTAACCCGCCTGCGCGAAGCGGGCTTGACAGTCAAGGCTCCCAAGTACCAGTTAGCACAGGCCGAGGTTGTCTACCTCGGTCACGTGATTGGTCAGGGTCGTCGCCGCCCCTCTGAAATAAAGGTGGCCGCTGTGCGAGACTTCCCGCAACCGCGCACGAAGACCGATATTCGGTCGTTCTTAGGTGTCGCCGGCTACTATCAGAGGTACATCCCCAGGTACTCTGATATCGCGGCTCCCCTGACGGATGCTCTAAGAAAAACAGAGCCCCAAACAGTCGTCTGGGACGAGACAAAGGAAAGAGCTTTTAGCGCCCTAAAGAGTGCCCTAACAAGCCAGCCTGTGCTACGATCGCCAGACTATACAAAAGGGTTCGTTGTTCAGTGCGATGCTAGTGAGCGAGGCATGGGCGTTGTACTGTGCAACGGGAAAATGGAGAAGTAGAACACCCCGTCCTGTATGCTAGTCGTAAGCTGACCAGTCGTGAGCAGGCGTATAGCGCCACCGAGAAAGAGTGTGCGTGTCTCGTGTGGGCCGTTCAGAAATTGTCATGCTATCTAGCCGGCTCGAGGTTTATCATTGAGACGGATCACTGCCCTCTCCAATGGCTGCAGACCATCTCTCCCAAAAATGGCCGCCTCCTGCGCTGGAGCCTCGCTTTGCAACAATATTCCTTTGAGGTGCGTTACAAAAAGGGGAGTCTCAACGGTAACGCCGATGGCTTAAGTCGAAGCCCCTAACGTAGGAATCAGCCTCAAAATTGTTTGTTACTGATGTTTTTCTTCCTGAGGCAGGATTTTTAACATATTGCTTTTGTTTAGTGTTTCAAAGTGATGACATGCTTTCTAGTGCAATTTTCCAATTTGTGGACGCGTTCTGAGTGCTGCTAGACTACTGTAAGGAACTAGGCAGTGGTATAGAAGGGGAAAGAGCCTGGCAGGGCTTGGTGAGGGTTGTGCCGTGCTTGCTGACTAAGCGGTTGAGTTTCAGCGTAGTTCTAACGCTTGCCGGGAACGAGAACAAAAATGTGAACTCTCCCGAAGTCACTTTGCAGTGTCCCGTGCGAACCTGAACGAGAGAACGAGGCCTTCTCTGTGCGCTGCGCTCAAGAAACGTCGAGGGACGCCCGACTTCGGTTATGAGCATCATCGAGCGACATCCCTCCGGACAGCGGATGCAGTCCCCTGACCATCGGGATCTCCTTCTCCCGGCGGGGCGGTCTGTTACGTTTCGCCTACGACGCGCGGTTTAGCCGGCGCGGATGCAACGGACGCCGGGGCTTCGTTCAAAGCGGCAGACATTTTGGCCCGTTCGGCGCCGCCGCTACGCCTCCCCACCAAGCGCGTCCAGGCATGTTCCGATGCCACGTGTTTTCATGTGCGTGTGTGAGTGTATGTGCATATTGGTGCCCACGCTTGTCGAAGCGCGGCAGCCGGGGAGAGGAGCTCCCAACAACTGTGAAGCGAGGGGGTCTGACAGGCGCCGACACGACGTGTGAGCCACCTTCTCCTCCCCATTGTGCCCGAACGGCGCCGGCACGACGGCTGCGCCACCTTATCCCATTGTGCCCGAGCGGCACCGTCACGTGCTCGTCTATAGAGGGGTTCCTTCTTGCCCTCAACTGCGAGAGTATAAAAGCAGCTGCCCCCGGACGCCAAAGGAGGGCTCCGATTTCTTCTGTTGAGTAAAGTGCACTCCCGTCTCTCTACTTCGGTCAACCTGACCGCCAACTCTTTGCGATGTTAGAATAAACAAGTTGTTTTGTTGTTACCAGTCGACTCATGCTTTGCCGGGACCTTCGGATGCTTCCAGTTGTACCCCAGGCCGCCAGGCCAACGCTACCCTTGGGGCTTGCGACCCAGGTGCAACAACGGGCGTCAGCGCCGAGTTCCCAACAACTCGCGCCAGCGGTGCGATTACAACACATCGCATCGCGGAAGCTCACTGAACTAAGCTGCACCAATAAAGTGCGTCGGCGCCACCGCAAACGTTTTCGGTATTTAGCTTTTTTTTGTTAGAAACGCACATAAAGGAACTTCATACCACAGTGTGCTAACTCCATCTGTCGGCCCCCTTATTGCTTTTGGATATAAAATCTTATAAAAAAGACCGTGACTGATAGTGGGATCGAACCTCTGTTCTCCAGCCCAGCAGCCCACTGCTCTAATCATTAGACCACGATCGTACGCACGCTTCTGTTGAGCCTAAGCTGCCCTTTGAAGCTTCTGGCGCGTGCGTCCGAGGCCGATTTTTCGACTCCTTTCTTAGCAACAGCTAGCGCTTTGAAAAGCTGAGTTAGACTGCACTGTTTACGGGATCGGCCCATAATTTTCATCAGACCGATACCTACGAAGTGGGTGACGTCCGCCTCTAATCCTGCTGCATTAAACCATTGCGGACGGATTTCTGATCCAAACTAGGCTACCATAGATGCTGGGGCCCCTGAGTGTCACGCGAAAATTGTGGATAGTCTCAGATATACGTTTGCATGTGCAACGACAATGAATGGCGTATTACCAACGCAAACAGAATACATTGCGGGAGTGTGGACACAAGGCAAGCAAATATTTTTTTAAGGAAATGAAGTGTATGGGGATGAGTTGTTCATTGAACATGGGCAAGACGCTGCGCTTTAACGATTCATGAAATATTTACCCTCGCATCCGCGCAGATCGCAGACCACGCAGCCTCCAATCGTCGGTACGCGGCATGGCGGTGACGGCTATAATGCGCCTCGAGGGTCCAGATAATTGCTATCGCAGTAAAACACTTCGCGGTGACACGTGCTTCTCATGAAGCTCCTCGATTAAAAGAAAGTTTATTGAACAAATACGCGGAGTCAGAACACGAGCGCTACATGTGCATATGTACCACGTTTTGTTCCAACTTGTGTCGGTATAACTTAGCTATTACTTGAGAAAGGCATGTTTATTGATGTACTAATAGTGATAACAGCACAATAACAGCGTGACTTGGCAGATAGCGTGCGCTAATACTGACACGTAAAACAAACAATTGTTCTGCCCGTTTGCACACCATCACTGAGGACCAAAGGTTTGGGTCACAACAAACTGCGGTCACCTTCTTTAGCTTTATTAATCGCAACGGTTACGCATGACCACCTAGTCCAAATGTTCCTTCTCCTTGACCCGGTCAGGTGCTCTGCTAAGCTACTTAAACTAGGTTTATTTTGTTTCCTCAAAAGCGCGAAACATGCCCCATATAGTCGAAATGTGGTCTTTGCTCATCCAAAGAAATTATCTATAAAACAGTAGCCTCCCGCAGAGCTCACAAAACAAGACTTCGTGCTTATAGATGCGTAGAAATCTAAGCATTATATGGCGTTTGTGGAACAGCGTATTGTTTTCCACGGAAGCAGCCCAGTAAACTTAGTGGTTAAGAAAGAAAAAAAAGCAAATCACATTAGTGCACCAATACAGCAGCCCACAAACTCTCGTTTTAACCAACAACGATTTTTTAAAGTTGTAAAGTTTCCAATACATTATGCATACACAAGCTTGGGGCACGTTGAGTGCTTCATTTATTTGAAAACATAGAACGGAGACGTCTCGTGCACTAAAGGCAAAAGGAAACGCTTGTTTCCTCTGCAAAGATGCGAGACCTGATTTTTCTTGGAGCCGCACGATCACTTCTGCAACGGCTTTTCCGAACCGTCCGTGATAGTAGTTTGCGATGCTTGAAGAGCATGCGAGCGATTTGTATATAGGAAAAGCACTAGTTAGAAATAAGGCGAAATGATATGCATGACCAAGAAGATGACATGTGAACTTGTGACGTATAATCGCAAGACGGACGGTATCTAATAATCTTCTTTCGGGTGAAACGAGAGAGAAAGAACGTCGCATTTCGTTACTTGCACTTGCATTTTAGGCGGCTCGATGTGTGTTAAGATCAATGCTTGCATGACTTCGTCGACTATAGATGCTAGGAGCATCGCAGTGGCCTATGCATATTTACGGTCGAGGTGGTGAGAGGTAGGCAGTCACAACACACTAAAATTAACAGCAGTAGAGAAGATAGCTTTGCCCTCAAAAATTCCTGACCGAACTGGGTGCAATTATTATTTAATCTTCCTGGGTGCGAAGGAACTACAACGACTCCTGCATTGAAACATATGCGCGTATAACGCCGCAAAAAGAAGGGAAAAAAGAGAGAGAAAAACGCGAAAAACAAACAAACAAACAAATGAACGAACGAACGAACAGCACATAGTATACGAAGCCTGAATTCAGCTGATCAGTAATTCAAACTTCAAATGGTCGGGCATCTCTTTAGCGCTACTTAACTATTTTACACTCCTGGAATGCGTACCAATTAGCTCAACTGTCCTCTCTCGAGTTGAATCCTGGAGTATATCACAAGAAATATACTTTCTGCATCAACGCTGATAGCGGCGACTCTGTGCGTTTCCCTCTGAAAGCTATGCCACGACCGTTTGTACTAAAGTTATGATAACGGATATAACTCCGAGTGAGATGCGCATGCGTAAAGTACGGAGAGAAAAAGAAAGAGTCTATTATTACTCCTAGCGCCTGCTTTGTTCCTACAAAACCAGCCTGGTTCTTGCCGTGGCCCCACCTTGCGCCCTGCACACTTTAGCCCTGCTTCTTCTCATGCAGACGGCAGCGTTCAACGCCTGCGGGTAGATTCAAGCACTAGCACTCGGCACAGACAATCGCCACATCGATGACTTCAGGGCTGGGCTGTCTTCATACCTTGTGCGTAACGCAACGAAAGCAGACGTAGTTCTTCACGCAGTCTGCGCCCGCATAGTTTCGGTCCCGTTTGCAAGCAGAGGTGCGAAAATAGTTTTTGAGTTATGCTAACTGTAAGGTGCGCACGTGTATTAGTATTATACGAAGTAGTTATCTAGGGGCGTCGAGTTGTTTCGCGTACTTGTAGCTTTTATTGTTTACGTTTCTTTCTTTCTTCATTTCGAGGTGGTCTGCCTTATGACATTGCACCTCGGAAAATAAAGGAGAAACGATACATTTCTACAAATTACTCTAACACCGCACTGTGCACGAAGTCAAAGTAATGCCTTATAATGACAGTAATCTTGAATCCACTTGTAGAAAGTCAGTGTGCCCATCACCGCTTACTGTGACACTTTGATTGCCGGTGCGCAACTTCGGCATTCTTAACCCGCCGCCCCGCTTACCCACGGCGTCTCGGGAGGTCAGCTCGTCCTTTGGCAACAACCTCCAACATCACTATAGCGCATTCCCGGCATTTTATTTTATTTTTGTCCCGAGGGATTTTGTTTCTCGAGCATGGCGAGGGATTGGAAACCAGGTGATTGCTATCGTGGGGCGCAAGTACCACAGTTGCGCCACGTCGTTCCCCGGAGAAATCTGTCATCCCGCAGATTGCGAGTGACGAAACTAAAGCGACTGTGCGCACTGTCGTGAAAGTGCAAGACGCGCGCTGTCCCGCTCAGCGGAATGTGGCAGGTTGCGCAGGTTTGAGACGCCGCGAGGCGACCCGTGTTCGACGCTCTCGGGGCGCAGCGTATGGATGGCATCGATGACTGGCTGTCGACCGCTTCTCATTTGCTCTGCTGCGTGCGCTTCAGTGTCTTACTTTATTTGCTGACGAGGTGCTAGAGACGGTTGAGATAGCGTATAATTTGATTGCGTCTAACTGAAAAAAAAGGGAAAGGCTAAAAAAAAGAAATTAAACGCGGTGCCAACTGTGCAATGGTACTGCAGTATATACGAGGTGCATACTTTCTTATTATGAATTTATTATGAATGTATTATGAATTTATGAATTGCAGCTGACGAGATTGAAAGACGTATCCACCTGTAACGAATTTTGTAGATGGAACGAGTTTAGAGATAAGCTCCATCAAATCTGCGGGAAGAATGCGCTGTTCTTCCGCTTACGTTAAAAACAAAAGAAAAAAGAACCCAACACATCGTTTCACGCATTGAAGCACAAAATTAACTGAACCGTCCATATCTTCTTCGTCGCCCAATTTGAGATTACTTATCTCGAAACTGGTGTCATCATGGGAATTGGTTCCAAGTGGATGCGCCTTGCAAACTTACCGGGTGCAATTTATAAATTGCAATATGTACCCTAAAGCGATGCATAAAAAAAGCCATTTGCAAATTTTTGATGAATAGCTGATCATGCAATTCTACTTCACACGCAAGGAATGTCCGTCTCTGCTTAATGCTGTTTAAGAACTAGAATTGTGCTGTCTGCCGCAGGTGTTTTTTTTTTGTGCTCTATATAATATGTATCAATTCCGTAAAGATATTCCGTATATGCAAATCCCGAATCGGTGAAAAGAATGTGCATTTTCGAACGACGCATGTCATGTAGCGAACTTTAACTCCCTTCCGCCTTTGTAGGGTAGCAAACGTTTTTCACTCTCTCAGGCCCTCCGCGTGCGTGCACGCGCTCAACGCTGTCTTTCCCCCTCCCTCTCTCTACCTCATCTTTATATTCCCTTTTTCCCGCCCCCAGAGTAGCTCAGCCAACCAGACGCGTTTCTGGTTAACATCCCTGCCCTTTCTCTTTCTTTCCTCCTCCGCCTCTTGTAGGGTAGCAAACCGGACGCGCGTCTTGTTGACCCCCCTTCGTTTCTGTTCTCTCCCTCCCTCTCTCTTTCTCCTAACGCGTTGACTCAGTGGCTATGGCGTTCTGCAGCCGAGCACGAGGTCGCGGGTTCGACTCCCCGGTCTCGGCGACTGCATTTCACTGAGGAGGAACTGCAAGAAGCGCCCGTGTGCTTAGGCTTAGGTGCAACGTTAAAGAAGCCCAGGTGGCCAAAATTAACCCGGTGTCCCTCGCTATACGGCCTGCCTCTCAGTCGGCCCGCGGTTTCGGCACGCAGTGCCCAAGAATTTGATCGCGTCCTAATTCGGTCGCTTCAACGAGGGAGGAAGTGCCGTCGCTCTTCTCACCGTGGACCCTGAGCGGCGCCGTGTAGTTGACCGTGGCCGCCGCGTTGGAGGCCACGCACGTGTAGCTGCCGTCGTGGCTCGGGCTCAGGCTGTCGATGGCCAGCGCCACCGAGAAAGGGTCGAGCACGCGCACCTCCTGGCCGGGGCCGGACTTGACGGGCTGCCCGTCGCGTAGCCACGTGATGCGCACGGGCGGGTCGCCACGGGCGATGTTGCAGTAGACGCGAGTGCGCATGCCCTCGTGCAGGTTCTCGTCGAAGGCGAAGCGCTCGATCAGCGGGGGCACTGGGTGGTGCAGGCAGGGGGGATAGGGAGAGAGAGAGAGAGGCAAGGTCATTAATTGAGCGAGCTGGTGTTGGTACGTCTCGTAAAAAAAAAAATGACAAGGCACAGCTTGCGAACCGCGCCACAATAAGTTCGGGTAAAAACGAACGTGATGCTTACTTCAATCCTTCTACGTAGAAGTACACACGTTAGGCGCCACAGGCGTCATCGCACCGGCGTAACGTGACGCTTGCGGTTAAGAGGACGGGCCATGTGCGCCGCCATGCCCATGATTGGGACAGACTATCGCTTTCAGGGCTATATCTACTATATGTTGACAAACAAGTGGAGGACGCTTAAGCTTCGCCTTTAAGAGTGGAGCGCGATAGCATTCAAAGATCCCTGGCTGCTTCTCACGCTTCCCGGCAACTGCTGCTTATGTAACCGTAATGTTTACGGGGAAACGATGGCGGCGAACGCTATGCACGAAGGCGAGCTTTTTGGAAGAAGCGCGCCTTCTCGCGTGGGCCGATCTAGGAAGTAGTGCAGAGCTGCGCAAAGAAAAAAAAAAAAGACAGAATTTTTATGTTTTTGTTATTGTTTCGCACTTTTAATATTTCAGTTTCAGAAGATTTAACACAAAAGGCATGCGCTGTCCGCGTGCTGTTTCGTGACATTAGCTTTCGGGCTGACATTCTCGAAATTCCGAGGAATAACTTGGTCAAGAAAGTACGGCAAGGTAGGAGCAACATTAGTGATAGAATGGTGTGGCAATATAACCCGCATACACCGCATGCCCTATAGCGAGGCATGACACATACATGTACCTAGATATGTACGGGAATTTTCGCTCACGCGCACGCCGGCGCCGCACGCCGACAACGGATTTTCTGCGACGCGGAGCCCTTAACGCTGTCGCGTTAATACCCAAGAAAGCGGATGGCTGGATTACCGCCTCTGTTGTAGCTTAGTTGATAAAGCACAGCACTCATAATGCGGAAGATATCGGCTTGGCTTCCGCCTGCGGCAAGTCGTCTTTTCGTTCATTTTCATTTATCTTTTCATTACAATTTTCAACATCTTCAGGCTTTAGCTCGGACGCTTCCACCTAAATACATAGGAGTGGAAAAATAGTTTTTCTCGGCAACCGCTGCACCGAATTTGTCGAGCTTAGTTGCACTCGAAAAAGTTAAAATCTAGTGACTCTGTGTAGCGAATTGTTAATTTAGGCTGCAAATATGTTTATAAAGATTGTTAAAAATCGAAAAGTTTCAGAAAACGAGACTATGAACGAGACATTTCTGTGAATTGCATCTAATAGTAAATCTAAAGCGGACAACAAAATCTAGCCAAATATATGGCTCTCAAATAGACCACTAATATGGGAGAGGGCTTTTGCAAACCCGTTGCAAAAAATGTAACAAACTAATGTAAGGTGTCAATTGATAAATTAAGTTTGTCAGCTTTGGATGCTCTAATGAATGGAATTTACAAAACTGCAATAACTTTTCTAAGTGTAGAGCTACGAATGGTGTAAACTTCGCGCTCCCATTTTTTTTTCAGGCTTACCAATTTTTGAAAGCTACTTTTAAGAAATTTGAGCCCTAACTGATATATCCGCTTCCAACAGTCACTATAATTTAGAAATCTCTCTGAAATTCAACAAATTTCGTTAAAATTGGCCCAGTGCTTATCTCAGAAAAGCTTTTCCGCGTTTTACATGTATTTTAGTAGGCGGCATCGTAGTTGGGCCCGAGCTAAAGCTTCCTCTTAAAATCGTAGTTAATATTTCCCATTATTTCTTTGGCTTCACTGTATGTTGGATTTATGCGATTGTGACTAATGAAAATCCGGACCATGGATTCCCTTCTTTTCATATGAGGCAGTAGCCTCATACAATGCCAAAAGACAGTAATACTTCACCTGTTTTTTACAGAGAGAAACCAGAAGAGTAGTACTCAAATATACAAGCGGCATTCTGGCGAAATGCACTTCTGTGGACCGCTTTTGGGTGACGTGCACAGTCGGCAACAAAAGCTTACGGGACACGGGTATTCACTGCAAATGTGAGTTTCGGTCGATGGCCAGAGCCACCGAGAAGGGGTCGAGTCGAGTAAACAGGCTTTTCTGTCGGAGCTGGCCTTGATGGGCTTCTATGGCGCGCTCACGTCCTGCGGACATGGTGCTCATAATTTAACCATTTACTTCCCGCATTAGTTTTGAAGAAAAAAAAAAGAAACACACTCAATATATGTATACATGATAATAATCATCATCATCATGGTTACGCCCACTGCAGGGCAA